>NW_016911643.1:27563-69424 GCF_001483705.2 Eufriesea mexicana | reverse complement strand
TTTAGGAATATTCGATACCATGAGTGATACATTGAGGGTAAAGGAGGCAATTATTTCAGAAGTGCAATAGCTCAAGAGTGATAACAAAAAATTACAAATTCTTGAGGATTAAGAATTCACTCGAAGACAAAGACTGCAGACAACACTATGTAAGATCAGACCCAACAAATGAGACGCACGTGTGACTGACCCACGGAAACGTTAACTAGACATCCACACCTAAATCTTAACCTAAACAATACCGAAGGGAAACTTCCCTAACAGTTTCCCAGTTCCAAACCAAAGATCCTGCCAAAACACACCGTCCAATCAAAAACTCTATTTTTTCATCCACCCACAACCATCCTCAACAATACAATATGACTAGCCGTTGTCACCGACTGAGGAGACACCAGACAGAACACGAATAGACAAGACAGACGTTGATCAGAATTAAAAGAGAACACATCAGACGAAAACGAGAAGTCAAGCAAAACACATCAAAAGACGGAAGACAGAAGACGTAAGACGTAAAACGGCAGAAGGTGAAGACGACACACAAAACCATACATATACATCACTTATCCAAGTCATCATCAGTGTAATAAAGTGTACACAGAACGAAACTGCGCCTTATTACACACCCCAAGTGTACAGTATCCCGAAAGATGCGGCATACTGAGAGAAGGCACCCAGCAGGACAATTCCACGGCTGCCTTCCCTGCTACGAAACTTCTACTTTGTAGATTCAAAAGTTTCCGTAAGATTATACTTATATTATCAGGAAGGTCCTTCCAAAAAGTTTATGAAGTATAATCTGCATATAGCGCCTGATTTGGATGCAATCAGTTAAGCATTTCAAGATAACATAAAATAGAGGGGAAAATATTTCAGAGAAAAGTTATAAAGTAATAATAAGGATTGCTATAAACATTACGGTTCAATTTTTATACGGTGAACGTTACAAAAGTCACAATCAAATTTTATAATTTAAAGTTTCATGGATATACTTACAAAATTCTACTTAGCCGGTATTTCACAATTTACGTCGAGTAATGCTTATGCTGACAGCATGTCAACCTTAAAAGTTCATATTTCGAGAATGGTTTGAACAAAGGACACAAATAGATAGCAATTAAAAAATGTTTCAATGCAATTCTTACTAAGAATACGCAATATAAAATATAGGTATCCTTTTAGAAATTTCGTACCTTATACAAGGTGTCTGTTTTAACTAAATGTGTATAGTGAATAATTTTCTCAGGAAGTGATATTGAGAAGAATGTGTTTATAGAAATAGTTTAGTATGGAGAGAGATCGTTTTATGAAGATCAAAATCAATTTAACTGTTTTGAGCTGTATATTATATTTTTTTATATCTATGTAGTATGGTTATGTATAATAAGGCGATTTCAACAATATATATATATAACTTTTCGAGATTATCAGGAAGTTAACAGGTTCTGCCATCTTCGACATTAAATAACTGTAACTTTAACTAAAACTGTAATTTCTATTTAGTTTTTATTGTCTTTGACATATGTAACCATTTACGAAATTGGATATATTCTATTTTTATTATCGTTTGAAATTGTTATTTTGAAGAATTACAGTCCTTTTGGAATTTTTCATTAAAAAAATTTAAAAATATCGTAAAAATTGTATAAGAATAAATTTAGACAATTTCTGCCAGCAAAAATTTGGATTCTTGTGATGGAGTCGGTCAGTATCTATAACCACTGAAGTGTTTCATAAAATTTACTTTCTAACTGCTCTTTTTTATTTGAGAAAAATGAAACAAAAATCAACGTTTATATTAATGATTTATTTCTAAACCTATTTATATGAAAAATTAGAAATAAATATATATTCGATAATTTTCAACGTATCACGAATAACATTATTTACCCGTATAACTTAAATTTCAAAAAATATTTTACGAGGGTAAACTTCTGTTATAATCATGTGGATATCATGTATGATAGCAATATATGTATTTTATATTTTCTCTCACTTTTCTCCAAAAAATTCGTTTAGCTCTTGAAAATAAAGTTTGCATTCTATCCCAGCTTGAACAGATAATGGTAAAATGTTGCACAAAGTTCTAGAAATTCTGCCTGTAAAAGTATAGTCGTTTGGCTTCACCGTTATTCCAAACACTATAATATAATAAAAATTGTCTACCTTCCTAGGTAATATTTTCTTTCTTGAATCTGATAAAATCAGTTTCTGCAAGAAGACGTCCAATTTACTAGTAGATTGGAGACGACTTTGATATAAGGTATGTTCCTTGGTCTTGAAATTATTCGAAAATTATGTGTCGATAAATTGAAACAATTTTTAACGAAATTGAAAAATGAAATTCAGAACTATCTTCATAAACTATGAGTGTGATTTATATACAAGTGTTTAAATGTATCGAAAAATATTGATGGTACAAAAAAAATTATATAAAAATTGTTTGGTACCAAGGAACATTTATATCTTTATTTATTTGATTTTGTGATGACATCAAAAATTTTATCAAAATTGTACAATCTCTAAATTTATATTTAAATTGAAAAACTATTGATTAAAACATCTGTATTTTTGTATTATATTTTCTTGTAGTTGAAATTAAAACATTTTGTGAGAACATTTGTATGCTCCTTTCTACCAAATAATTTTTGGTTGGAAGATTTCTTTGTATCAGCTATATTCTTGAGAATATTTACACATTTCCAAATAAATCACGAAAACTGTATACATTAGACGATTGTATAAGCTTATCTCTCGATTTATTAGTCAATGAAAAATTATAGAAACGATTTTATATTGATCAAATATTTTCTACTTGTATAAGCAATATATTAAATATTTAACGGAGATATTTACTGATAAGTTAATCTATGACAAACCAGGAATTTAAAGAAATTTTTAAGAGATAATCGTTTTCGTTTATTAAATTGATGTCTAAAAAGAGCATTCAATGTTATTATTAGTCAATAACAACATAGTTGTATAGTATGTAAAATCAATTACTTATAACATTGAATTCAAATTAAAAATTTATAATTTTAATTTAGTAAACATAGTGCGCCACTGGGTGCATTCACGCTTACATTTTTACACGCATAATCGCTGCTTAGTTTCGTTATTTAGATTATGCTAAATATCATTTAGATTGAACATGATCAAATAATAAAGAAAAAGAAAGAATTTATAAAGCACTAATATTAAGAAGCATTGGTCGTTAGTTTCAAATTCAATGAATACAAAAGACACTTGTACACCAATCAAATCTAAATGTATTACACGTGGCATTATTTACCAAAATTTAAATTTTGTTATAATATATAGAAATTGGCAAAATATTTTATTCAGAAATCGTAAATAACTACATATATTTATAAATTGAAGTTGAAAATCAATTTATAGTTTTGTTTTTCTCTTTTCTCTGTTTCATCGTATTCTGCTTATTATGTAGATAAAGTATTATAGGAACCATGTGTTCCAATTCAGTCATGCCTTTATAATATGATTTTAAAGTTTAATTAGCACTTAGACTGACCTCGTTTAAAATGTTTACATTTTTGAATCTGATATAAAGTAAATATCATCGTCTCGATGAAGCAGCAGAAAATTATTCCACAGTAGCTGAAGTACATCGAAATTTTATAATAAATAAAGGAAGGTTGTTATCTTTAGGAGAGGTTACTAATAGTACAACTTCTTACTCGTAATCATGAAGTCGGTTGACTTCGCATCTATTGCCTTAAGAACCAAATTTTCACGCCTACAAATGTCTATTATTATGGATTTGTGTGACATAGTTTGATGAATAGATGTTTCATAAAACAGTGAAGTGTACAATTCGAGGAAATATATGACATTTCGAAGTTCAATATATACTATCACTTCAAATTTATAATCTGCACTATAATGAAAAATAATATCAAATTTTTATAAAATTTTAATAATTATTCCTTTAACATAACTATTTCAAATTTTGAATTACGTTACTTTATTATAATTATATAAACTTATTTAACTTCATTTCTGTTACGTCTTCGGATTCACAAGATTCTTATTAGACAAGTACCATTCTTATATCTCCGCTTCGATATGACATATTTCATAAACATACATTTTATCTGACTTCTAGATTTCTACGAATTTTCTTCTAATGTTTTGATTTTGATTTTAGCATTTCCTCCTGTATTATGTTTCAATTGTTTCATCAATACAAGTATTTAACTCTAATCGTGTATTTCTTTGATCGTGATTCAAAAAGAAAGAAATTCAATTGTGTTAAGCTGAGTGAACCAGGAAACCACAGATGTACAGTAGGTTTACGATCTATCCAGTTTTCCCATACTAGGAGACTGCAGAAAGTTGAAGTAGCATCGTTTATAAAAGTGACACTCTGATGCCTTTGCTAATAGATGATGTTCTATAATTCGATTAGGAGACAATAGCATAAGAATTACAACTAATTTGGTTTTTCACTGGTATAGATAAATAAATAAGACTGAAAGTGCAATTTTCTATGATTTTCGTAGTGAAGTAAAATAATTCTAATTAAACCTTTCAATCATAACTTGAAGTATCACATTATTTTATTGGTATCACACTTGCCTAGGTTCTTCACTTAAGAAATCCAGCGCTTATTATTTACTTCTACATCTTTTAAAATTTAATTATATAATAATCGAAGTATCCAATTTTTTAACATATTTTTTAATCTATACTATTTTTATAATAAATTTAATTTAGGAAGTAAATCGATAGGATTTGGATGTACCACAAAACGGTTCGTTAATCAGTTAGTTTGTTAGTCGATTTTCGACAATATAGTCAGTTGGTTTTTAACAACAATATTTAGTTAGCTAGTGGTTCATTGCTGTTGGCCTGGCGGTTGATTAGTCAGTTAGCCTATCGACTACTCTATTAGCTAGACGATTTTATTCCAAGTTGATAGTCGGTCAGTTGAGTTCCTACATCGTAATTATCAACTTTACATTTAGTCTTTATAGCGTCATGTATGTAATTATCAACTTTACATTTAGTCTTAACGTTGATCGCGTATACTCCAAAATTGTTATATATATATACATACATGACGCTATAAATGTAATAATAATTGTGGGAGACATATCCCTCCTCCTCCATGTGTATATATATATATATAAGGTTATCGCTGCACATTGCATAACTATCTCTCAGAGCATATCGATTAAAGTTTGAATAATTATCACAGCGTAATTTATTCAATTCAAAGTATGTCAATTGATTCCATATTTAGAATACATTTGAATTGTGATGATTTGATTAAGTCATTACAAAATAATAGAACATAAATAACAGAAAATGAATTATAACAAAAATTTCATTTTTTTTTTAATTGCACTGATCTTTCATATTTTTTTTTTATTTCCAGTTTTACAAACCACAAAGTAACACGTTTATTTTCTTATTCATTTTGTCATTGTACTTATTTTATTAACACTAGAATAACCGACGATTGACGTATACCTACTTCTACCGGGGAGGTCAAAATGACTTGTTTCATAAATTCACAAGTCATTTAAGAAAAGACATAGCAATTTTTACGTTTTTATGTATTTTTCTATTTTCTGGACGAAAATTGAATATATACTGAATAACAATAGTAATGTAATAACAATAATTTAAAAAATAATTACACATAAAAGTCAAAGACATTTTTTGCAAGTTACAATTATTTTAGCAGAGCATCTACCACAGACTCGTTTATGACATGTACCACAAATATTTTTCGTTTTATTATTAATACAATATGCTATTTGACACCGTTTACGTTTCATCGAAATATCCCTCTGGTTTTGTAACGGTGTACATGAAAACTTGCGATACTACATAATATATGTCTTTTATAGTAATTTTGTACAACGTACATGTACGAAAATATACTTGGTTTTCCAAAAATGTATTTGAACTATGTAAAGATGATATGAGAAACTTCTAAAATCACAAGTTTACCTACGTTCCGTGGATGGTCAAGATGACTCATCTCGGTATATGGAGGTATACTGCATAAAATTTTACACCAAATAGATAAAAAAAAAAAGAAAACTGCTTTACAGAATTAATTATTTGCATATTTTAGAAAAAGTCATATAAAATTTTAGGAAACAAAATGTATTGAAAATGAATACTAATTATAAGAAGTGTCAAACAAGTCATTTTGACCCCCCTTGGTAGATCTAGTGTTAATATCAATTGTGTAAGAGTATGTAAAAGTATGCGAGCTCTGGTTACCGATAAGATGATTTTACGCGAGAGATGACAGCGGCGTGTGAATATCGTATCCAAAGGAATAAAGTACAATCGGCCACCGAGTGATAAACTCATTTTACCCCAACCCTCTCTTCTCTTCCCCTTACGGTTGGACTTGATGAACGACAATTTCTTATTTGGGCTGTTTAAGTAGTGGGAATAGAGATAAGAGAAAGTTACGGAATCATTGTTGGTCGATATTAAAGGGACGTTGATATAGAACGAATTAATATGGTTTTCTTTGGCTTATCAGAAGCACTTAGGTACTTCTCTTAGTTCCATATCGATTTTCATTCAATTTATTACAATTGGTGTTTGATGAAGGAGAAACTAAAAATTAAATTGACACTACTCTTATATGAACCACTTACAGGTTAAAGCGATTAAATGTAATTTTTGAATTTTTAAAAATTTTTCTGTCGAAATGCATAATTAATGCATGAATTTATGTATTTAACATAAATGTTTGCTTCTTGTTTGGCACATTATCGATGCATATCGCGATAAAATTTTGTATAATAAGCATTTCCAAACCGGTGGTATTTATATAAAGACTTAATACTGATAATATTGCGCTAAATATTTGTTTGTTGCAAAAATAAAATGTTCTCCACAATATATATCAGAATTTGTAGATACTAATGGCGTTTCGACTCGTGTGTTATGTTAAACATAATTTAATATTTGGTTTTTCGTGTCAAAGGTATAAATGTCGAGTTGGCTAACAAGTGATTTTATTTCGAATTTTAGAAAAATTTTTTTTGGAATATATAATTTCTTTTTAATTATATTAGATATATATTTTAATAATATAAAATTAGAAATTATTATTAAAAGGTATGATTTAATGAAAAATTTATCGATTAATTCTAGATATTTGGATGGGAAAACAAGGGTTTCGTGTTACTTGTTATGGCCAGATGGAAGTTATTTACACAGCAGGATTGAATACGTGTAAGTGTTAACATTTATTCACTACTGTAATGTTGTACGATATATATATTATATTTTCAAGAATGGTGTACTCTCATGTACAGACTGAATACTTTAATAAAAATGAAATAATACTGTTTACCAACCTTGAACCATTCAATACAATGGTTATAGGATTATAATAGCAAATCAGTAAGGAAAAAGTGATCAGTAAGATTTGAAGAATAACTGCAGTCATTCTTCATGGGACATTCGTTAAATTTGACGAATGTCTAAAGTCACGAACTATATATACGTTAAATTTAGAAAGTATATTTAGCTAGAAAAGCATTCTTGACCTGATATATTGCTTCTATTTGATATTCCAATATATTCATGAAACTTTTAAAACGCCTTAAAATTCTTCAATTGACCAGAAGAACGCATAATAAAAACTTATAATTTTCTTTTAAAATTTTTCTCTATATAATTGTCATCTGATTACTACTGATACAGCGCAGTATACGCTAGAAGACATTTGAATATCAAAATTATAAAGAATAAAATTTATATAAGCAACTTTTTAGTAAAATATAAGTAACTATTTTAATAAATAGCAATGAATTATTAAATTAAATTTTAATTATTCTTAATTGTGATACGATATATGTAAATGTCGTATATAGGTTTCACGGGCTTCCATCTTTTACGGGCTCTTTTATAATAATAATGCAGATTTTGATAGACGAAGCAAAATAAATCTTACAATTAAAAGAAATACAGGTAGGTGTAAGGGAAAATATAGATATTGAGAAATTGATTTTATGTACATAATAAGAAAAGTTTATAATAATGAGAATAATAAGAAAAATAATCATATAACGAAAGCGGTAACGTCGAATGCTGAATTTTTTATACAAAATTTAGAAATGGTTATTTGAGTGGTAGATAGAGATAGGCAGGATAAGTAGACATAGTTAACACTTTACCGACCGGTAGCCGATTAATCGACATTTTGTCCTCAACGCTCACCGACTGGTGGTCGATTAATCGGTTACTATGGCAATTAGCAAGCATTTGTTACTTTGTATTGTGATACTAGTTGCTTTACTTTGTAAGCTCCCAAATTTTTATAAAATTTTGGAAATTACTTTTTTGAGCATTAAAAAGCGCATATATTCCCGCGCGACAGTTTAATCCGAAACAGAGTCGATGTCAGGGAAGATCTGCGGCTGAGTGGCCGGTGAAAAGGGCATAGGATGTCGACCCGCTACCGGTCAGTAAAGTGTTAATAACGGAAAATATACGAAATTTTGTTTCTTTTTATCAATTAGAATGTAGTTAGATAAAACACATTTACGGATTATAATAACACCATAGTACAATTCAATAACAAGGTTACAAACATATGTAGGTTTATTATATTTTATTATTAATTTAAAAAATACACGATAATTGTTGCCAGCGCTCACGCATAACTATCTTAACACGCTCGTACTCGCATTCTGCTCCTCGTATCATTAAGAATACTCTTTTATACTCGTTCATTCTTCACATTGCCAAACACGCGAAAGCTCTAGAAGCATTTTTACGGAATCGTTCGCTCTTCACGCATTGCTGATTATTTAATAAAAATATTCTCATGATCCACAGTCTTACTTTTCTAAACACTCATTAATTGTGCCGACAGTGATTTTATTCTCTACTACTCCATTCATGCACCTGCTACTCGCTACGACAAAAACTCTCTTCATTCGACCATACCGCGTATACAGGGTGGGTCACCACCTATTGCCACCTAGATATACGTCATTATTATTAGCAAAAAATGTTTCGGATGAAGTTGAATGGTTTTGAGAGAGGCATATTCTCATGGTACTAGTTTTTTGTAGATGGACTAGTACCATCAGAATATGCCTCTCTCAAAGCCATTCGACTTCATCCGAAACATTTTTCTCTGTGCGTAATAGTAATGACGTATATCTAGATGGCAATACGTGGTGAGCTACCTTATATATGGTGTTTCAAAATTCACGTAATAAGTAATTTTAATAGAAGACAGATCTTTATTTAAAAATTGTAAATATTGCTTAACAATGAAGTACTATTCCTTCGCGTAGCGCTCCATTTTTAATAACCCTAAACTGTCAGCTGTCACCTTGTCTTTCTTTTCGTCGGCAACCCTTTACCGCACAAATGGCGCAAAATTTAAATCTTGCGTGAATTTTGAGACACCGTATATTATCGTGAGAACTGTTCATTGTTAATTCGACGAAATAGTAATGTGGAACTCTATAAGCTACAGGTTGATATACATATATCAAATATCGATTCCCCGTAGCTTGAATTTAATATTTAAATTTTGTTTTATTTTTAAGTTATTAAACATATTAATTTAACATTATTATTATAATAAAGGAATGAAAGTCTAATTATTAGTCGTTATAAATTGTTTGGATATTTGTGTGATTGTTTTATTAAATCATCTAAAACAATTTTGTCATCGTGAGTTATTATAAGTTCATCGAAATAAGGGGGGAAAAGTTTGCTGTTATGGTCATAAACTTCCTTTGAAACATGTTTTAAATATAACCTTTGTTGAAACGAGTTATTCGATTTTTGTGAGAGATATAATTGTCTGGCTATAAAGCTACAGAAAAGAACAAGGTTTTTTTCTTATACCATCTTACAAATACGAGTTTCGGGAAAAACCTATTTTTGAAACTGTAAAAAATATTTCTAACGAATATAATAAATGTTCTATCGCATAGTTTACGATTTTAATAGAATTTTCTTTTGGGAAGCAAAGATAATTAAAAAATGGCCAATTATGGCAGATAAATGATTACCGAATTGACAGGAAGAAACAAAATCATTTTAAGCAAAAAATGGAGTATACTTAAGGAAAAGCAGGATAAAGGAACATATGCGGCACACGTGCGAAAATTGTCACTTTATATAGTTCAATTTTATTTAAGAATATAATAGTTAAATAATTCCAAATTAAATGCTGAGTGAAATGCAGAAGTAATTAATAAATATCATATTATCATATTAGATATATAGGTTGTGCTATTTGAATCTTACATGGCAATTATCTCGGATGGTTCTGAAGATACGAAAAACTGTTTCAATCGAAGGTTGTCGAGTATAGAGTGGGACATAGCATAATGATTATTTGATCTTACGATTACTCTGGAAAGATACACGAAGAACACGTTTAAATTTGTATCCTATCATTTCCAATCGTATACATTTTACTGCATATTCTTGTAGTCGGCGTCGAACCGTGTTTTCAAAATACTGACCATGAGTGTATTTTGTGTAAGCCATTGCCAAGATAATAACATTTAAGGTTGACGCGAAACCGGCATTAGCGTCACTTAAATTGTTATTAAATACGCCGGATGGGTTATATTTATTGTACTTGGATATTCTTTCACAATGATTACACGCGCTTTCCTTATAGCTGCTTAGAAGGAAGTACCTTCAACCATTAGTTTTATTCTGATACCAGAACAACAGATGTTGCTAGAAGCGTGTAGCAACATAGAGCAGGAAATTAGAACTCTCCGACATAAATGGTTGACTTGGTAAGGGCGAAACTGTAGAGTTTCCATCTCGTTCACTGGACTAATACATCTAGATATTTTTATGTAGGGCTATTTACAGAAGAAAACCTTTCGCGTTGAAAAATATGAAACAAAAATTGTGGAAGCATATGAGAAAACAAATAATATAACAACGTTACAAAGGATAGAAAACTTTTTTCTGTCATTTTAAAAATGACACCGGGTCATTTTTAACCCATATCTAAATTTTTACTATACTTGATTTGCACCTAACTGTTTGGTGCAGGATATTATCTAATAATATCTATAATATGCAGAGAAGAGTTGTTTGCTAAAGAAATGTCAAATTTTATAAATATATTTTTCATTTACGTGCACTGGATATATACAACGTTATTATGTTTTATTGCGTGTCTTTTTACATATAAATTCTGAACATTTGGCATATTTCACACTATATTTGTGAACATTGTGAAAATTTATAAAATGAAAACATATTTGACCGATCGTTTCTTTTCGCTGTTACACCGAATATTGCTAGCTGAAGACGTTTGAACTCTCTACGCAGTTAGTTATTTATGTTATAACGATAAGAGTAGGGCCTACAGACGTCATTCCTTTGCTACGTTGAAATTTCGGGTCAATGGTGACCCGGTGACGGCTGAGCGAGTGTTAATACCTTGACAACGGCTTAAGCAAAATACACACAGCAGCGTTTTGAAAATGTCTCAATATCAGCTCCAAGAATACGTAGTAAAAAATGTAGAATTTTATTTAAAAATGTAAACGTCTTCATAGAGTTTTCTAGGGTAATTTTACAGTCAAATAATTGTTATTACGATATGTTCTCTATATCCAACACTTTCGTCCGAAATATTTTTTCGTATTTTCAGTACCTATCGAGATAATTGTCCTGTAAATTAAAATGGGACACACTGTATATGATATTCCCAGAACAAAATAGTAGTTTGTTTCATAAAACAAGAGTCATACAATAAAAATAGTTATATGACGATAACTCTTTTTCTATCGGTTCATAGTATACTATATTATAATACACTTTATATTCTCAATTAAAAGTTTAATTGTTGAATTACATCCTTACCAATTATTATACCTTACAATTACATCTATAAAGGAATTTTTTTGCGTTAATTTATCGCATACAGTAGCATTACTATTGTAATATCGTAACGGGAAAACCTCAATTATGGAAATCCATATTAACGTAATGATGGATTATCGAAACGTTGATTAACCGAAAATCCGATTATTAAAACTTCTGAATTTTATTGTCTAATAATAAGTAAGAAAAATCTCGTCATAGGAATTATGTTTACATTTACTTCTTACCTTCTAATTATTTGATCACTATCCATCGTATGCACGATGTCTCTATGAAACTGCAGCTGCTTTTCTTTCTACAAACGTGTCTGATTCCTATAAGTTGTCGATTTTACCGGTTCCGAAGAAATGTCACTCAACTGGCAGCTAAGAAGAACTGGAAGTCTGAAATGAACATTAAGAAAATTTGTGAAATTATACATAAAAACAATCTCCTTCAATAGAAGAATAAAGTTATGTCATGTTTTGATTCCCTTAATCGACGTTTTATTATATAATGATACGATTATCAAAGGTTAAGTTCTGTTTAATTCCTTAAGAACTGAATTTCTGAATATTTCTGAAAATTAAAAAAGTTCTGAAACATTACATTATCGATTTAGCAAGTAATTGCAGTGCTTAATAATATATCGTAACCAGCAGCGCAGAAAAATTGATATTTAAAAAAAAACACGAATATACACGCATTTACAGAAATTCGAGTTAATATCGGATAAAGGAAATTTTACGTAAAATCGAAACTGTGTTAAAATAGACATGGCCATTAAGAAATTATTACTTATTGTAAGTAAATACTAACTGTAGTTCAATCCCCGACGATTTGATCAACAGGAGACCATAAACCAGACAACCTGAAAATAAACGACCAGCTAGCCTCTCATGTTTTCATGGTTGCCAGCGACATCTCATGACCACGTGCATAGAATTTCACATGTTTAAACCTAGTCAGTGACCATCAACGATATAGTTAGAATAGATAAGTTTCGCGTGTGTCATACCGTCAACGTGTGTAGTGACACGAAGTGACACAACAGCTACCGAAGACGTTAAGAAGATTATAATATTACAGTACAGTGGAATCAAGAAACTCGATAACAACGTCAATGTATGCACGTATCGTAAAAGTGCAGTCGTCAAAGGCAATATTGCTCAAACTCGTTGATCATAAACGCTAGCTAGGTAACGAGACTGTTCTGTTTATCGACACAAAGTGATACGTACATTTGTTTTCTTGAATACAAAAATATTAATGTAATCTGTCTTTCCTGATTTTTTATAGTACCATACATAAAAATACTTGGACGGAAGCAAAAGCGGGTTTTCTAATAAAATAGAAAAGTAATATAGCAGATATTTAAAGATCGGAACTATAATTAATGGAACTATCGATTAACCCATTTGCACCATAAGCCCATATATGCGAAGAATTTTCCTGGCCATTATCACTAAAGCGTAGATATGCGAGCTAGTTCTTTATGCATAAGAATAAAACATTAACACGCATAGTCACAAAACGCATGCACGCAGTTAGTGAATAGCGATGATTACAAACGGATTAAAGTATTTTTCCGAGTAAAAGCAATAACAAAAAACTGATAAAAATAGAGGATTTTGATTCGAATAGTAGTAAAGAAATAATTAGACCCACAAAACGTAGACGTGTTATTGCGATACCTTCTGATAATGACGATAGTGATAGTGATCAAAGTGCAAGTAATTTTGGATAGGAAGAAGAAAATGATTAACTTAAATTCCATCAATTTATATTTGTTAGTGGTCTAAATAAGGATATTACAAATTTTACTAGAGAGAACGTTTAGGGATTATTTTTAACGGAGGAAATTCTTGAACACATTGTATTGTAAATTAATCGATTTGGTAAAATCGATCCGAGTTTCACAAAAATTTCTGTAGAGGAATTGAAAGTTTATTTTTCACCGATGATATTAATATCTCTGATTCATAAACCTACGTTACAAAGTTATTGGAGCACGGACAAGAGTATTGAAACATCGTACATCGGAACAATAATGTTTGGAAATAGGTTTATGTCAATCCCAAGAAATTTGCACTTTGCAAATAAATTCTTGCAACAAGATGATCCGTTACATAAAATAAGACCGGTGATTGATATGATCTCAAAATTATTCAAAGAAGTATACACGCCTGGTAAAGATGTTTCTTTAGATGAGTCGCTGATGAAATGTAGAAGCAGGATTTCTTATATTCAATGTAATAAATCAAAGAGAACCAGATTTGAAATACGATTCTGTAAACTATTCAACTCCCGAGCAAAATATATACATAATTTTAGGATATATATATATATGAAAGGATAAGGGTAAGAGAGAACTAACGAGCACGAAAATTGTTCTAGACATGATGGCAGAAAGCAAATTGTTACGAAGTGGTTATTGTTTATATATTAACAATTGGTACAGTAACCCTGATTAATATAATAAATTATATAAATTAAAAGCAAATGTTTGTGACATGACGAGAATCGATAGGAAAGGAATGCCTAAAGTTCTAGAAAATATAAAGTTGCAACGAGGTAAAGTTATTATACTCTAAAGCAAAAATATTTTCGCCATAAAATGGAAAGATAAAAAGGACATTGTAATGTTATCAACAGTGCATAATTTAGAGTTCGCTGAGACAGGAAAAGAAAATTACAAAAGTGAAGAAAACATTGTAAAGCCAACAGTTGTGTTGGATTACGATAAATGCATAGGTGGAGTTGATGGAGGAAATTAAATTCTTAGCAAATTCCATGTTATTTAATTCTAATTAAAATAATTATATAATTCAGAAGGTTTATAAAAAGTATTTTTTTATTGTCTTGATATGATCATTTTGAACAATTGCGTTATTTTCAAAATTATTCATAAAGATAGAGTATTTCACGTCTTCGAGCAAAAATTAACAGAAGAAATAATTGAACAAAATAAACCAAAAATAAAAGCATCAGCAACACGAGAAATTACACCATGTTTATCATCTCCATCGAGATATACTGGCCAACATTTTCTAATACCCATTGAAACAACTTCATTAGAGGAAGCTCGTAAATGTTGTGTAGTCTGTTTCTCACAAAAAAGGGGAAAAGATTCATTTTATCAGTGTGATAACTGATGTGTGGCTATATGTATTGACCACCTCAAGTACTATCACACTGTGTGAAACTATTAAATTTAATTTCTCAAATTATTTTCCATGTATAACTTCGTTGAACTAAGTAAAATTATAAATTCTTTGTGCACGTCATTTTGTTTTTCGTTTTTTTTATCATTTTGAAATATTTTTATCTTTATACAATAAAAAAAAATTTGGTGATATGGCCCAATTTTCCGCTTTTTCGAATGATGCAAATGAGTTAACTGAAAATTCAATTACCAAAACTTCGATTATCGAAAAGTAACCAAAATATTGTTCTAATAATAAGAATCGTTTTCATTTCAATTATGATTTTGCAGGGAATTATTTTTATTAAATCCCACGTGGGTAATGAAGTTTAGAGGTTTGAAAAGTAAAAAGACTTCTTTGGTAACAATTATTGTATCGTAATAATTCACATAATCACAATTACAGTTGTTTCATTTACATTATTACAGTTTTATTTTAAATAAAAGACAACACTCGCTCACGATGCTCTGAGAACTCTCACTAGACTCACGTCCGCTTCTCTCGCATCCTATATTCTCTCATGCATTCATTCCCTTTCGTTCTAATTCTTAACCTCTCTCGCTCAATGCATTTTCTCACGTTCACCCAAAATTCCTCAGTCTGGCGGCATCTCAATTCCTCATTTTTCACGCCTTAGTTTAAACATTCTCTCATTTCGTTCAAGCACTCTTCTTTCATGCCTTAGAAACACTTTACCCGCTCATCTATTCCAAATACTCTTTACATTCTCTCAGAACCAATATCCATTTTATAACATTCACTTCTCCCCCCTCCCCCCTCTTTCTCCCGCTTTATCTGATCATTAATGCTGCATTAACCAATTAACAAAGTAAGTTCTTAGGATATCAAGGAAAGTATGAGCCCCTTAAAGATTCTCTAAATTTTTAAATCTTTCATGTACATCTGGTGTATATATATATACACAATGTTTGTGTGCATGTGCATGTAAGACAAAGAAGGAAATGAAGTGATAAAAAATTTCTTTTTTCTTTTGGTCGTACAACTATGAAAGACTCATAACAAATCCATTTTAACTCAGGTACTATTGATGTTAAACCTTGGAATGTCGTGCCGGTATTTCATTCGGCCCTTTGTTTAGAATAAACCCAGAAGACCGTTAGGGTCTTCTGGCAGCCAGATTCTAATTGCTGTTTTAGTTCAAGTTCCGTGTCCTTTCTATCTTCATTTTCAATGCATTTTGAAACAATTCTTTATTTTCCTCGGGTCACCGGACACGAGGCATTCTTTAGCCATTAATGTTAGAAAGCAGGCAACAGTACTTAGGATTTGGCTGAGAATAGACCTGCAAAGAAAGGGACCAGGCCATGTGCGATGTCGCGACTTTCGGAGCCATAAAGTAACAGGTCCTTCAGGAAGGATCACGAATGTGCGGGTGATCCACCAGCAACCCCCTTTGAAGGAGAGGCTTCCTCCACCGGCAGACCTGGTCGCGGAAGACGGTCCTCCCTTCTTTGGGGGCATCTGATTCGCGGACCGAGGGCCCACCCTCGGTCCTGTCAACCACCAATGGGAAAACCGATTTCCCTTTGGAAACCATGGGCTCCGAAAGATCGTGCATCGCACAAGTTAGTTTGGTCAGTACCAGTCAGTCAGCAAATAACATTCGAAGAGTTCAGAAGAGTTATCCGGAACTATTACAAAATATACAGTCCACTATAAACACAACGTTCCTCAAGAAATTTGGTTCGTCATAAACCATCGCCAATTGCGGACGACCTATTGACGATATACAATTGATATCTGCGAATTGTTTGATAGAAAAATGAGAAAAGATGTTATGTGGGAGTAAATCCTCTGCATAAGGAGGCTCCAAAATCTTTCAAGTATTTAGGGACTGTAAAAGTCTTAACCCTTTGCACTCGAGAGGTGCCCTCAGTCACCATTTCATAAAATTTGCAAGATGGGTATTAATTAATATATCAAATTTAATGGACTGGCTCCAAAATCTTTCAAGTATTTAGGGACTGTAAAAGTCTTAACCCTTTGCACTCGAGAGGTGTCCTCAGTCACCATTTGATAAAATTTGCAAAATGGGTATTAATTAATATATCAAATTTAATGCACTGTAACAGTGTGCAAGGTATCGAAATCAAATAATTCTACAATTCTATTACTATACAATTCTTTATTTACTGCTCAAAAAAGTATCGTTAATTTTTTAACAGAGAATCTTTGATTTTCGACTCTTCTCTAGCCAAAAAATCGTCGAGTGCAAAAGGTTAATATCCTGCTGCTGTTGATCATCATTTATCGTCTGGACGATGTTTTTAGATCACTTATATTTGTATAATTCTAATTCAATACATAAATTAAGATATATATAGTATGAGGGAGCTCTTCAGAACAAAAAGTGGGTGTGAAAGAGACTGACGAGAGGAAAATGGGAAAAAAAAGGTGCGTTTCGTCTTGAGCCTGCTCTAGTGGACTCCTGAGTAAGACAAGCTAGAAGGTTCGTGCCACAGACGCGAGGATGTCAGTGGCACGTCGACAACTTCCACTTGTAGGAAGCTGAGTGTTCGCTGAGCACTTTCGAAAAAGCTCGAACTTCCTCGAAACATTCTGGTGGCAAGTATGTAAAAATGATTGTCACAAATATAAACGTTGAGATACCTAGAAAAGCATTGATAATCTGTATATATTCGATATTCCGCTGTGAATTGGCTTCAAGCATAATGTACGTGTAGTATCGTACCTTTTCCATGATGTATACGTAGATTTACGAATGTCTAGAGAGAGCGAGAGTCTAAGGTGTAGAGTCCAAGTCCGTTGGGGAAAACCCTGGGTGATACGTCGAGCCATATTATGACCATATTTGATCATGTCATGATTGAAAATATCGGAAAGCATGTGTATGGTGGCGAAGAAATAAAAAGTACGCCGAGGACGATCGGAAGGCAGATTTGTGAGTTAGAGTTGAGCAGAGGACAGAGTTGAGTGTTGTAGTATAGTGTAGAGCGTTACGAGAAATTGAGTAAAACTATTAAAATAACCCAAGAGTTGTTCAGAGTCGTGTCACTGGATAATTCGTAGTTTTATTGTCACTAGCACATCTTCATAATATTGTTAATCAATTGTTATTAATAAACATCACCATCGTTTAATTTCTACTTACATGTATGTCATAAATGCTTAAGGGCTTAATAGAAAAATATAATTATTCGATTATTCGATCGGTTGTGTGTTATATTTCGGTTTCAATAATCACAATTCCTTTGCAATATATTTTCTCCGAATGCAGTCACCTGCATCCTATTTACATTTCATTTCAGACATTATATTCACGCAACTGAATTTATTGAAAAGCTAATTTATACGTACCTGATTGGCATACACATGTAAAGTCAATTAATTTTTATGATTACATATATAATTAAATTATTAATTGGCAATGGAATATAGCTATTCGTATAGTACATTGAGAGTTTCAATTGCTAATTTATGATAATCAGGCTTATTGCCATGGAACGTACTGGACTGTACTGAAGTATAATAGTAACTTATTATATTGAAGTTTTCATGGACGGTACTGTTCTTTATTTTGCTTTTTTCAACTAACATTTTCAAATAGTAATGACTGTACAAATATCTAATTATTAGTTGTACAATAATTCATTTTATAATTAATTATAATCACAGCTAATTGATAGTTGAATTTATACTTTAATATCACTTGAAATAGTTACAACTGAATGTTTTATCCCATATAGTTACAAATGCAGAATATTTTAAAAATAACTGATCTTCAATGATCTTAACGATCTTGAGTAGTTTCATGTTGTAATTCATGGTTGTTGTTTTAGGAGGGCAGAGCAGTTTGAAATTTTGAAAAAATCGATTCAGTTTTTTGTCTTAAAAAGAAATATACGAAAGGTCCTAGTTTTTAAAAAAAATTATTTTTGGATGTACGAAAGTCAAAATTGATTCGCGATTTTGCATGTCATAACGCATCGATACATGTATAATGACCACGTGATAGTATATCAACATGGAATCGCTTTTATAACTCGTAATATCAGAAAAGTCGATTAGTCGACATTATATATGGCTATTTTTGGTCTGCTTTGGATGGATTGACCCAAAATTGTGATAATATTATTTAATATTATTTTATATTATTTTCAATATTATTAAAAACGAAATTTTGATAATACTGTTTAGCGTTTAGTTTCAATAAAGTTCATTTAGCGTTATTACAAACGCGAAAATTGCTATTTATATTGCTGCAAATATTTTCGATAAAGACTTTTCCAGTGTTTTGTGAAATATGAGCACTATGAATTTTATCATAAGGCCATTAGCTACTGCACTATGCGTCACACTCAACAAAAAATGATTAAAGCGCCTAATAGATGATCGTTCAAAAATTTAAAAAAGTCGAATAGCCCGTAGATAGATCCAGTCTATCAGCCGTGCAATAGACTAAAGTCGAAGCAGATAATCATATGTATGAGGTAGCAATGACCGATTAGTGAAAAATGAAGGATACGTATGAAATATTACGTTCCGAAATATCAAACTCGTTTTTCTCGAAACTATATTCCTAGAAACGGTGTGCAAGATATCTCGAGATCTATTAGTCTCGAGACTAATTACTATGAAATTTCGCATATATCTTTATTATAATATTTATTAGGTATTGACGTCCAATTTTATTTAAATTGTTAACAATTTCAAAAGTTATCAACAAAAAATGACGAAATTTTTTGTAATAATTCGATGGATTAACTATAAAATAGCTGCGATTTGGCTAATTTGTACGAAAATTGGAATGTTCCAACGTTATATCATAGTTTCAAGTTCTTTTTGATTTTTTTATGTCACTAACCTCATTTGGTTGCTATTTTGCACACCAAAAGGCCAAATTGAAAAAAGTTACTTGAGAATGATGACGTTACAAAGCTAAATAAGATGCATTTTTTGAAATTTTAATGTTATTTTACATAGCTTATAATATATCGAAACAAGTCACAAAAGCTTATTAATTAAGCGATTATTTTTTCTCCGGTGTTTCTTTAAAGTATCAATAATTTTTGAACGCGTCGAACTGTCCTATCCCCTTAAGAGTTGCTATGAGAAGCTGAAAAGCTTATCACTTTCAAAACAAATAATAAAAGTGATCTTTTTCCTGAATCACTTTATGTGAGAAATGATTAAGTTACTGCATATAACAACCGTTTCAGCATCGTACAAATTTTGTTGGATAAATTTTTGCATGCATATAAAATATTTATTAGGTGCATTCGCTTTGTACTCTGACTACATGAATAATAATTAAGTTCTTTCCATTGTAATGAAGGACTTACAAGACATTTTAAAAAATTCTATTCAATAATAAATTTCGTCTCTAATAGGATAATAAATATAATCAGAAAATGTAAAACGATAATAACCTTCATATTCATTATCATTGATCATATAATACTTATTAGCATTATATGAAGATTAAAATTATTAAATA
Organism: Eufriesea mexicana; assembly: GCF_001483705.2. Classification (NCBI taxonomy): domain Eukaryota; kingdom Metazoa; phylum Arthropoda; class Insecta; order Hymenoptera; family Apidae; genus Eufriesea; species Eufriesea mexicana. The sequence goes on along the minus strand of NW_016911643.1, from coordinate 48,874 downwards.
AATTGGTACTTCGTGTAGGTTGAACTTATATATATAAAACTTTTGTTGAATAATTTAAACTTGCATATCGTCTATTTACATATCAGTTTGAGTCCATATGGTCAGGTACATTATGGATACATAATATACCTTTCTATATGAATAACATAAACGTAATGAATAATATATAAACATACATAATGCATAATAAAGCGTAAGGAGTCCTTCCCCTTTGAAATCCGTTTGTCGCAGGTATTGTAGCGGTGTAGCTAGTAGGGACGATAGGAAAAGAAAGGGATGCGTTTCGTCCCGGGCCTGCTAGTGGACTCATCAGTAAAGCTACCCTAGCAGGCCAATTCCAATTCCAATTTAACCCTTTGCACTCGACGATTTTTTGGCTAGAGAAGAGTAGAAAATCAAAGATTCTCTACTAAAAAAAACTGACAATACTTTTTTGAGTAGAAAATAAAGAATTGTATATTAATAGAATTGAAGAATTATTTGATTTCGATATCTCGTACAGTAGTAAAACGATCGAGGTTTATAAAAATTTGACTTTAAACTTGAATTATATTTTATTCTGTACAAATGCGCGGAGGCTTGAGTCTGCGACATGCGTGATGGTGAATTATCGATAGAGTGTTCCGTCAAAACCTTGAGCCAGGGTTTTGTGAAGACCCATTGCGTCACTCGATCCTGCTTCGGAGACTGATAGACTGACTGCTTCCTCCAAGCAGTATAGATCTTTGTGCAAGGTGGCGCTGTCCAAATAAAGACTCTTCTCACAGTACACTGTTACATTACATTAAATTTGATATGTTAGTTAATATCTTCCAAATTTTATGAAATGGTGACTGAAGCTCACCTCTTGAGTGCAAAGGGTTAACCCTTACGTTTAATGCAACAGAAACTAGATACAATAACAATATACATGTGGAATCGGGGTGGGTGGATTGGCTAAAGTAACGTTGTTTTACTGCTTCTTAAAATACAATAAACTTATTGGCTACGAAACTAGAGCCCCGCTACGGGTACGCTCGACTCTTACTTGTTAGACGCTATCTTGAAGACCGTGAAGGACTGCTGCCGCCCGTGCCCTGGCACCCTTATTTAAGCATTCATTTTGTCCTTTTCCATACCCAGGCTTTCCTTTACAATCATACTTCTTTCCTACGCAACCACGGAGGGCGCGGTGCCTTCAAACACTCTGCACGCATATCTAATCTTTCACTTTAACCTAAACATTCATTGAAATCGATTATCTTGTGCGCGGTCTCTTTCGTTCTGGGTCCAGACACACTTGCCATTCTTCCAGGGCCGTCCTTATTCCAATCCCACATACATATAAAAGAACCAAAAACTTACAAAAGGTTACAAATGAAAAGTTAGACTATCTTAGGCTCCAGCGTGAAGGACTCAATTTAAAATCAAATTTAATCTATGGCGCTTATCGCTATAGGATAATATAAACTTAAGAACTGTCTTATATTAGCATGCGTGTTTGCCTGTGTATAGAAAGGCACAAAAACTATACAGCTTTTGTTTTAAGTGTGGATTGAAATGAAAATCAATTTCTTGTACGTTTTTTTAACAATTAATAAATTAATATATTTATATAATAATATTTAAATATTGACATCAATTCGCAATATAATATTTTAAACAAAAAGATTCACATTATATAGAAAATTCTTCTCTATCTCACGCTCCCTCTCACTCTTATTTACTCACACTTAACATAACTGTTTCATTCTGGCACATTCTTCTAAACATTTTTATCTACATTCACATTAGATTCCACTCGCACATATTATATTTATATCATCCCAAATGACTTTCATTTATTCTACCTCAGTACGATTTACACGTATAAAACCAACACTCGCACTCTCATAAAACCAATACTCATATTAAGTGGGTAAGGTACAGGAGCTGGCCTAAATAAATAAATAAATAGATAAATAAATAAATAGGAAGAGAGGTGGATGAGGGAGGAGGAGGTAGATGGGGTATATATGTTTTTATTTATTTCAAGATTGTACTATACATTACTAGTAAGTACGAGCAATCTGAAAATTACGAAAAACAAAGCAAAAATGATTAAGTAGGAAAGATAAAAGGGGAAATAAAACGAGAATTTATCTTTTCCCTGTCAGGGATACTAGTCGCCGTACTAAGGAGGATTTCGTGTTGGGTTTCATTTGTTTATTGGTACACGATTGCTTACAATTGTTGGAATCCGGATTTCAATATACAACACGGGTTTTAGCAACAAGGCTACGTTAGAAAAATACAAGTTGGCGGAGAGGAAAAAAAAACAAAACAGAAATTGAAACTGGGACTGACTGAACTGAACTGAACTAGAACTGTACTGAAACTGTGCTGAAACTGTATTGAAAACTGATCTTTCGTAAATTTTGTGGGCGCTTATATAATGTTATTTTTTAGGGGGGTGAAGATGACCATTGGCCCTTAGTGAAAGTGAGAATGAGTCAATTGTTTTTGGACTCTGAAATAGGTCTGCGTTTATCAGCTAGGTTCTTCTAGTGACTAAGGGCCAACGAATCGTTAGTCATCCAACACAATGTTTCTTAACAATTATATACAAGTTGCTTTTAACGCGTATCGAGCCACCAATATTTCTTTGTGTTTCTACGGTTCGAATGTTCTCGATCTATTTTAGATAATTTTGTGTTAATTTTTGACGCGTTGTCACGAATGTCGTCTGTGTTATACGAAATTGCCGTGTTACCTGCTTTCCTAGTCATGATACATCAACACATGATAGATCAAAAGTATATTTTCGCTCTTCTGGATGTACCCTTGACACCAAGATATACGAAAGCCTCTGGAGGCGTGTATCCCGTGTGCCAGCTTTTCTCAAAATATTGCGGATTGGTATATACGGAGCTGTTTATTAAGCTGTTATTTTTTATACTTCTAATGTTCGCCCAATGATTACGAATCAATTTGAGCATGAACAAGTCTATTCTAACTATTTCCGCGTGTTCGTACAGTTTGGGATTACTATTAAATTTCGTGAAATTTGACTACGGAGTCCGGTATTTGCCTAGACAAGCTCTGAGGCATTTTCTCTCGAAAATTCTCAGTTTCTCTATTGTACTTGCCGATACATTGAACTATATAGGGCAGCCATATGTCAGTATCGGTCTAATGAGTAAACGCACTCATAAAACTATCGCAAATAATCTCGGTTTTCGCGCTTAGCAATTTTGAATAAAATAGACGTTTGTGATTGACCCTAGCAGGCCCTGCCTCAGACGGGGATATTATTGGAAGGTCTGGAAGTTATATGTATAGGAAACGGAGGTTTTCCGAGGATTTGCGAGAAAGTTCTCAAACTTCCTTGAAGTTAGAAGATATCTATTGGCGAGGGTCAGAATGATGGTCGCTACAAAAGTCATAATATCATTATATGCTCTTTTTAAACTTCTACAGAAATCAAATATTAAGACAGTTCATCAGATAACAACAATTATTTGATGCACTTAAACGCACTTATGCTACTTTTGTAAATCAAATAAAATTTGCACTCATTTTAATTACAGATTTTTGAGTATACAGTAGTCTGATATTTTAAATACGGTGTTATATTTGCAATCAATCGATAAATTGTTGTTTAGCCATGAGAGAATATTTCATACTTTCTTGAAAATTAAGTGAAATATATCGTTTTATATACATAATTTGTATTTCCTTTTTAATCATTTTTGTTGGAGAATTTCGGCGAGGAGAAGAAAATTTGAGCACTCGTGCTCAATTTATTTCTGTTATAAACACAGGTGAGATACTGAACTGTTTCTTTTAACGATTACAAGCCGACTGACCGCGGATGAGATGTCTTGTCACGGTATGACTCAATGTTCGTACAGGAAGTTTCTTAAACATAATAAACTGGTCGCGATTACCATACTTTAACAATTTTTATTATTTCTTCTCCAACTATATCATACTCAATTATTATATTATGTTATTTTTAATTTTCATAAAATCTTCATAAGTAATTATGGGAATAGAATATAGGTATGGTTCTGAAACGATACGAAGAATATTTGGGACAATAATAAAAGAGCGAATGCATAGTCTTAGGCTAATGAGTGGCTGTGAGTGGGTGCGGGAGGACAAAAATGACCGTGTGCAAGAGATCGAGTGCAAGGACTATTTATGGCAGAGAAAGTTTAGGTATATTCTTAAGGGCTTAAGGTGCATGGCACTATAAGAGGTGGAGTTAGGAGTATGCCTTGAAAATAACTAATTGAGGAATTTTGGGTGAACGTGACAAAACTAATCGAGTGAGGAAGATTGAGAATTAGAATGAATGGGGTGCGAGGGTATACGTATAGGGTGCGAGAGAAGTGTGCGTGAGGGCAGTTACAGAGACAATTTTTGAGTGAGAATCCTTAGAGAAAGAGAGTTAGTCCATTGAAAGTCCCGAGAATATCGTGGGTGAGAGAGTTTGTGTAAGCGAGTGTTATCCTTTTATTGAAATAAATCTCTTATTATTGTCAAGAAAGCGTCATTATTTTTCGAACCTCTAAACCATCATCTACGAACGATTCAAGCAGAATAATTCCTACATAATTAAAATTCGGATGATGTTACTCATTATGAGTTATTATTATCACAAATGTTAAAAATCGGTAACAATTTATTTGAGGAATTACTAATGGAATAAATTGTTCATTAATCATATATTTACAGTAAACCTTTTCTTTTTTATTTCATGCATTTTAAGAATAAATTTTGAATGTTGGAACGCCAGAAATTCATAATGGAATGACGGAATGTTTGTAGACCTAGAACAATCTCATCAGTCTCATAATGTCTCTATGTTACCTATTTAATATAAAATATAGAATATTTAATGTAAATACTAATATATATTTCAAGTTCCTTTAAAACTATGGAGGTTGAAATAAAAATTTAGAAAAATTATTCAAAGTATTCAGGATGCACAATTGTAGTTTAAGGAATCCTGGTTTATAATCGGTAATTATTAGATAGTGGGTCTTTTATGCAAATTCATACTTTCATAAGAAATAGGTCCTCTTGCATGCGCCATCCATGGCCTTTCATACAATTTGCTTGCACACGATCACTTTTGTCCTTCCGCAGGCAGTCACAGACCTAAGACTACTTACGCTTTCTCTTTTATTCCTACGACCCTTAGTACTAAGATATCCTACATATACATTTTATATTATATTATGAAGAAATAAGTACCTTTAATACATTGTCAAAAATTAATTTTGGAAGCTATGCATTTCGAAGGTTCAAAAGAATTTTCGATGTAGTAACTACTATTGTAAATGTGCTCTTGTAACTATATTTTCTAAAACGATTAGAGAAAAGTTACTATGATAAACTGTAGTTTAACTTACAAAATAAATTTCCTCGCATATACCATGCATACATTTTGAATGTATTTTGCGTATCTATACATATACACTTACTGACAAAAATTAAGAAACAACGTAATCGTTTGGTAATTTGGGTATATTATCTATCTTCTACAAGACATAGGTTAAAACTAATAATGGCATAATAAGATAGCATTCCATACATCAGTAAACAATGAGTTTTTTTTCGAATATGCTTGTGCAAGGACCGCAATTAAATTGAATCAGAGAAATAAGGCAAAATCTGCGTGACATAAGTTAAGAAACATACAAGGTACTCACTATAAGTTGTCATAATGTAAAAAAATATATTCCGAAACACTTAGTTCCCTTTCTGACATCGTTGAGTCTAGTTCATATTATAGTTTGTGTTAAATATGACAAGAAGGCAACGTTTAACAGACGCTGTGAAAAGCTGATAGTAGTTAAAATGTTTAAGAAGAACAAGAAAAAAATTGACATAGCAAACGTGTTTAGTCTGAAGCCTTGCATTGTCACCAAGATCATGAAACGATTTGACGAATATGGAACTGTTAAAACAGCACCGCGAACTGGCAGACTGCGAAAAACAACTGAAAATCTAGATCGTCGAATTGCAAGGCTCTCGAAGCCGAATCCATTCCACACTGTTTTTGAAATTGAAAATCAACTGAGCCTGGAAAACATTCATAACAGGACAGTTAGCCGTCGTTTATATGAAAATAATCTTTTTTCACTCAAAGCATGCAAGAAACCACTTGTGTCGAAGAAAAATAGAACAGCTCGATTGGAGTTTGTTAAAGAACTCCTTAATTGGACTACTACTGAATGGTAAAATATTTTATAGAGCGATGAAAGTAAGTTCCACCTGTTTGGAAATGACTCTAATAATAATGTGCGTCGTCTTACTGGACAACACTTTGATGTTAAATACTTAAAGCCGATAGTAAAATTTGGTAGCAGTAATGTAATGGCGTGGTGTTGTTTTTCGCATAACGACCCTGGTCCATTAATACAAATAAAGGAAACAATGGATAGATTTGTGTATTGCGACATATTACAAAATCATATGCTGCCATTTTCCAATGAAAAAATGTTACCAAGGTAGTCATTTCAACGCGATAACGACCCCAAACATTCTTCTAATTTAGTTAAGATGTTTCTTGCAGAACAAAATGTTTATGTAATCAAGTGGTCAAGATAATCTCCGGACTTGAACCCAATTGATCATCTGTGGGATTACGTTCGACGTCAATGGGAAAGTCATTTTTTTACCAATAAAACAGATTTAATGGAAAAAATCACGATAATATGGTTAGAAATACCGGCTGAGTTTGATGTTCGATTAATTGAATCAATTAATCGAATTAACCATGCAGATGCCATGCAGTCCTCAAATCTAAGGGTTATCCAACACCTTATTAGACTGTTATGAAAATTACAGATATCTGTATATCGTTGTTTTTATTTAAAGTGATTATATAAATTAAATAAAATACGTTTTTTAACTTATGTCACGCAGCTTTTGTCTTATATCTTCGATTCAATTTAATTGTGGCCCTTGCACAAATATGTTCGGAAAAAAACTCATTGTTTATTGATGTATAGAATGTTATTTTATTATACTATTTTTAGATTCAATCTATGTGTCTTAGAAGATAGAGAATACACCGAAATTCCCAAATGATTAACTTGTTTTTTAACTTTTGTTAGTAAGTGTATGTATCTGTATGAAGATACGTTGTCTAGCAATTACTGATAATTAGCGACCGTATCTTTTAATCAATAGAACTTTTACTTTACTTCATACTTTTCATAGTAACTACAGTATGTAAGTATATTTCAAAATATAAATCGTATAAGCTTCCTTGTACAATATATCGATGCTTATTTCGAATGATTAATTTCCTTTTAAACAAAAAAAGAAAAATACAGGAAAGGAGGAAACGTTTCGAAATTCCTTATCTCTAGTAAAGTCTAGACACTGTCTCACCCTCCAAACGTTCCACCCAACAAAACATTGTTGCCGAATTATTTCGTTCGAGAAGAGTTTATTTTTAATTCATATTCTTTTAGGATATCATGACTCTGGGACTATACATTGCATCTGCGTTTTCCAAGTGACTCTGTGAAATTAATAATGACCAGAAACCATGATGTTCATATACTCATAGTGAATGTAATGCGCGTGAAAGTATTGTATGAGAGTTCCTTTCGGTTATAGTCGTGCCTCGGAATAAATGATTGAATCGGTTGAAAAATTGTATCATCTGTACGAGGTCTAGTAATACTTTACGTAAGATGTTTAGAAAATTTATAGCAACATCGCGAAAATTTGTCAAATTTGGTTTCCAATTGAATGAAAATAGTGTACGGTAATAATTTCAGAAATATAGGTAGAAATTTAGGTTAGGAAATTAGGTTTAAGATGAATATTAACCCTTTGCACTCGACGATTTTTTGGCTAGAGAAGAGTAGAAAATCAAAGATTCTATATCAAAAAACTGACGATACTTTTTTGAGCAGTAAATAAAGAATTGTATAATAATGGAATTGTAGAATTATTTGATTTCGATACCTTGCACACTGTTACATTACGTTAAATTTGATATATTAATTAATATCGATCTTCTAAATTTTATGAAATGGTGACTGAGGGTCACCTCTCGAGTGCAAAGGGTTAACAATCAAAGCTTAGGAAAGTGCAGAACATTCCATAGATACATTGATCACCCAAGTAACCGTTAAGAACGAAATCATCATCAACCTAGATTTAACAAGACCAGTAGTCACCTTGACCAGTGAAGAGACGAGGATAAGGCGAATAGCATAGCAAGGATCAGCAAGTAGGATTAAGGATTTGAGAATAAGTATTCGTGGATCAAGAGTTTATAGATGGAATGATAGAGAAACATACGCAAGGAGTGCAGTATTTTGAAGAAATAAGAATCGAGAGAAATAAGCTCCACTTCTTACGAAAAGTAATATCAGGTTTGCGAATACAAAAATAAAGCAATTTGTTATAACAGTATCGTTTTATTTAATCTATTATACGAAGTGCAAAAGATATAGGTTCATAACTATTAGAGTAGATAATACACAGGAAATAAAACAGGATAGTCCTAATAAATTCTAATAAATATTGGTAGAAATACTAATATTTATAAAGTTATGAAGAAATTTTTTCTGTTTAATTGAATGCTTCATGAGCTATCGTAACGTATAGAAATAATTACCTTACCGTTTCTTCTTTTCATGGTTACGATAGATTTTCTACAACTTCTCCTTTTTATTATTTTTTTTCTCCTTATTTTTATTATAAAGAATTGCATACCGTTTAAGGATTTATGAGATAGGATCACTTCTGAAGTGAACAAATTACTCTATAATTATTGGTTACGATAGATTTTCTACAACTTCTCCTTTTTATTATTTTTTTCTCCTTATTTTTATTATAAAGAATTGCATACCGCTTAAGGATTTATGAGATAGGATCACTTCTGAAGTGAACAAATTACTCTATAATTACTCTATGGATATTACTTTTTCTACTTATACTTAATACAATTTTTAATTTTAATTGGTGAGTACTATTTATTTCAGAAGTTGTGAAGTTTTTTTCATTATTCTGTATATCGATCATTTCTTTCCATGGCTTTATTCTACCGTCCTGAAAGTTTTTTTAATATGATTTTCAAAGAAAGAAGCCACTTTTTATTCGAAATATTCTTTTCATAATCTTCAATTTTGATTACCATATTGATAATATATTTCTAATATAATCATTTAACGAAGTTTAACACGTTGACTGCCATGGGGGTCACCGGTGACCGGCACTCAACTTGGCGGTGGCGCCACGGGGGCCACCGGTGACCGGCGACGCGACCATTAGTAAAAATACATAATTAGAGTAAATATCGATACTGATAAATTTTTAAATAGTACCATTGTTACTATAATGGTTCGAAGAAATTAATGCCATACAGAACATGCAAAAATAATTTTATTTATACAAAGAACAAGTGAACCAAAACAGTCGGCACAATATGTCGCCATTTTTTTAGTGCAATTCTTTGCTCTCATTCTTCCTAGCTGATTTGAATTATTTTCATAGCACACTTTGCAAAATCGCCTTACATTTTGCACACTTCCAGGTTTCTTTTTAAATTCGTGACGACTTTTTTTCCGTATGTAATTGCTCGATGAAATGCAATCTTTGTCATCGGAACATTTCACTAAATACATCGCTAACTTCATCCTGAGAATTGAAATATTTTTTCCAGTTGCTTTTTAAACAATTGATAATGGCAAAAATGGTCTACAGCGCCGCGGGGGTCACCGGTGACCCCCACCACGAAAAATACATTAAACGCGATTATACAACTCACCTTATCTGCTGTAAATAATATTTCAACATAATATGCATCGCATAATAAAGTATTTATGTTGGCGCCATGGCGCAAACCATGTAAAATGCGCGTCGCAGTCAACGTGTTAAATAATTTATAATCAATTTTCCTTGTGTATATTGTCACCAACAACGCAACGTTATATTGTTTTGATACAAATTGACCTTTGTTATAGTCACCGTAACAGGATCGTTACTAAATTATTGTGTCTTTTACATTATATTCCTGTATAATTAAATGTTCTTATTTTCAGTCGCAATTTGATTTAATAATGGATCTTTTCCTTGTCGGAAAAGCAAAAAAATGTTTGGAATTAAGCTTGTTGAATAGATTTTTTTAAGATAATTCTTCTGATACACATATATCTAACTTTGGAACGATTTAAAATTTGTGCAAATAATCTAAAACTGCAATGTCATCCGGGTTAAGCTTTTCTACTGTTTCAATTTCCGAAAATTGATTCGAAATTATTGTAAAATCGGAAAAAATAGTTTGCGTTTGTAGAAAGACGTAAATCTTTGCCTGAAATCTTCCTGTTTCACAATAAGGTTCGGACGAAACAGACAGCTATGTAAGTTCCACGTTCGCGTCGAAGAAGAAGGTGTAAAGTGTTTTAGGTATAACGAATTCGGACATATAACTGCGAATTGCGCTAGTAAGATAAGCAAAGGCGAAGCTATGAAAAGTTGTCACGTTCGCGTCGAAGAAGAAGGTGTAAAGTGTTTTAGGTATAACGAATTCGGACATATAACTGAAGCTATGAAAAGTTCTAACACGACTCAAGTTACCGGTAAGAAATATATAAAAAATGTAATAATAGAATTATTTGCATTGTTCGATTCGGGTAGCGATATTAGCTTGATTCGCACTGACAAATATGTTGAAATCGAGGCGCCTAGCATAGAGGAACGTAAGATAGAATTTTGAGAGGTGGGGGCAAGAAATATCACACATCTAGGTGAAGTGTTCATACAAAGATCGTTATCGATGAGGTTTCATATAACGTAGCTGAAAACCGTGGTTTTCGACACCCTCACACAATACGATGTTATTCTGGGATCTGATTTCTTGGATTACTGACGTCCACTTAAGAAAAGGAAATGCTCGAGTCATTAAGTCGGAAGTTGATCGCGAGACACTTGATAACCAAGTTGTCGAAATATTTAACATAGATATTACATACCGATGAAGTTGAGCCGATGGATATATCTGATGTTAAAGATTTAGAAACCAGAACGGAATTACAGAACGCGTTAGAAAGCTGTAATCTGGAAAAAACGATAAAAGACAGGTATCCCTTACTGCGTATCGTTGATGAAATAAATCAATTACAAAACGCTAAGATATTTAGTACGATCAATCATAAAAATGGGTTTCTTCATACACCGATTGACGAGAAATGTACAAAGTACACAGCGTTGATGGTTCCAAATGGGCATTACGAATTTCTTCGCGTGTCTTTTGACTTAACTTTGAATCTATTTGTTGCGTCTGTCTCACTTTGTCTCGTTGTTTCGTTCGCTTTCTCTGTCACATGGTGTTCTATGACCGGACTAATAGGAAGGGATCAATCCTGCCAATAAGAGAAGCGCTTTACTCTTTTCTTAGCTTTTCTTAAATTCACGTGTGAGTCATTCAAAATTATTTATTTTAGCATGGTCAGATGTTAATACTACTGTGACAGCTTAGATGCTAATACTACTTTACTCATTTTTTTTTTTTTTTTTTTTTTAATATACCAACGTCGAAACATATCTTTGCCTGGTCTAAACGGATACAAGAATTTTAAATATATTACAATAAAAGAGCAATTTGTATTGCTGATAATATATTAACATTGTCAAAGAATTTTTATTTGCGAACGTACGGTAAATTATGTCAATGAAAAATCTCATTTGTTCAGATTTATCAAATAGAATATTTATCAACATATCATTTAGCTTTAAAAATGTAGTATAACTACAACGCGTACATTTAAAAAACGCAGCATTTTAAGAATTACGCTTTATTATAATATAGAAGTCATTGTAAAAATTACAGAATGCAGCTATAAATGACGGGTAATGTAGACTGCACGCGTTTACCCATTATTATTTATTAACAGAAATCTGTTCGACAGCAAAGTATAAATTTCATGCTTTTTTACTTTCTGCATTCTACAAGTTGCAATCAACGATAAACGACGATTTGAATGAATCAGTGAAAAAAGTTAGGTATTTGTTACGAGCAAAAGAATAACATGCACTTTATTATTTACTTGCTTATGAATAGCTGAGTGTTCGCTGTCAGAATTTCTCGTATATCTGTCTCTCATATTTCCTGATGTCTACGAAGATTAGAATCTTATCTAGAGGAGGAAACTTTCTGCGCGTAAGTTTGAATTATATAAAACGACCCAAATGGACATTTTATAATACATCTTATGATGTATTATACTATACAGTGAGAGTATACATTAAGTAATGCACTAAATATACTTTCGTTTTCGTAAGCTAGTATGTACTTTAAATAAAACCCAATGTAATTTTTTAACACTAGGTTTACGGACATTTCTTATATACCAATCTCTACGGACAGTCATCGACATTTTGTTTAACACGCAACTTAAAAGGCAACACAATTATGCACTATTAACTTATAAATGAAATTGCTAGATACATATTTGTATAAAATTTATAATATGTGTAAGGATTATTTTTATTTAAATGCAAATGGCTTGTGTAATTTTCTTCGTGTAATTTGAAGTACGTTAAAATGACGCACTTCGTAAACCTAGTGTTAAATACCTTTTAGATACAAATAAAAATATTCCATTTACTTCTTTAACTGGTACATAAACGGTTGATATATATTTTTTTAATGTCACAATTTTGATAATTCGCAATATTTAAAACAGAAAAAAAATTCGTAATTTTTGTAAAATACCTGATATACATTTTGTAAGATAATTGATACATATATATATATATATATATCTAAAATTGTTTGAATATTTTCGATGAAGTATTTATTTTGTTTCAGTTACAACCTCATTTTTCTAAGTGTAACGTATTTAGTCCCTATGACGGTAATGGCAATATGTTATTCATTAATGAGCCGAAAACTCTGGGGTTCGAAATCTATAGGAGAGTTAACATATTACCAGAGGAAATCAATGAAATCTAAACGCAAGGTAAGAATTTCAATATAATATGTCACACATAAGTAACCAATTATTGGATAATAATTTGCTAAATTAATGAGAATATTAAAAAAATAAAATAGCAATATTCAAGGTATAAGAATATTTTTACAAATATTCAAGACGTGTATAGACAATTTTACAGACAACTAGTGTATATAAGCATGTAATTTGTGTATATGTACATAAACGAACTTTCATACTAAAAACAAGCGTTTTAATTGAGTTGGTCGCTTACAAAACTGATGAATTTCAAAAGACGAAAAATAGAGTTACTTTAAATGTATAGAGTTAAGTTATATGTACCAATCAAGTATTTTGGAACTACTCGAAAATCTCGTAGTATGTGTTTTGATATAATGTATTGAATTTCAGCGAGTAAGAATGTTAATAATCTAAGATTTCTTTTGCAATGTATAATATTATAATATTATTCATAGTATAGATGTTTTAGAAAAATCTTAACCGATTTTTCCATATTTATAAATAATAAACATGATATATTAATATAATTTATACTATGTATACATGTATATACATATATATTGAAATGGTTTTTTCTTTTCAATTTTAAAGTTTTTGTTGGTCTCACTCACTAAACATTGTTCACTGTGTGTCTCAGTTGTCATAACGTTCAAGCAATTTAAAAATAAGTTGAAACTTGAATATAGTCGAAACTTCGAAAATATATATTTTATCGTGAAAGAATCACATCATTTTGTAATTTAAAAATTGGCGAATTCGTAATTTATAATTCCGATTACTTAGTTTAAAAGTAATTCAATTAATATTCGAAATAAATGTAGTGCACACATTCATTGACGATTCATAACATAAAATCGTAAAATTATTTCACCTTATGTATAAATAACAATTTTAAATGACAGTTTATTAAAAGGAATAGAATTTAGTGAAAGGAATAAAAATTGTATTGCTTTTCTTTCTTGAAGTTAATTCTTTGAATTCCACTGATTTGTTTCTTTTATAATGTAATTTAAATTTTCTATGACATGATTACCTCGATTATTTAATATCTTTGAAATTATTCAATGATGTGCTTTACGGATTAAAAATTTTTATTGTTGATTGCGCCGATGCATAATTTCTTTCGCGTAATTTTATGCGTAAATTATGGATACTATGGAACAAATCTATTTTTCTCGTGTCATAATGATAACACACATCCATTTGCAAATCACTTACTAAACACATTTTTCAAGTTTGTTTCAAACTGAAATTAAAGTTTTGAAACTATAATCTTAATGTTATTAGAGAAGATACAATTTTCTTTTTAGCAACTTCCGTGCCTTTCTAAAATATTAAGTTCTTGTTTACTTCTTCTTTCTACCCCGTAGAAATAAGTTAATATGTTAAACAAATTTCAGATTATCTTGTGTTGCTATTTACATGTATAAACACAAACGATTCTATAACAACGTACATTCTTCGGTTGTTTTAATAAATCGCATATTCGAAATTCAATGATCGAAGCCGCGTGATTGACAGTAATTTGAATTATTAAACCTTTGTCCCAGGAGAAATGCGCTACGAATGCAGTTAAACGAAGGTCATGATATTTGAATAACAGAGACTAGGTAATTACATTTTCTCTTAACAACTAATAGAAAGTTTTGTACTTGATAGAAGTTCATCTTTGTGTAACTTCAAGTCGGAGAATTCAAAGTTTCGTAGTTGATCTATTTACACGATGTTTCATTATATTTTAGACTCTTCGTTGAATTAAACGAAAAGACATTTCGTGAAATCCTTAATCAAATTAATTTTATGTATATACACCAGAAAAGTGAATCACTTAAATCGTCATCGAAAAAGTCTTGAAATATTTGCTGCTATAAATACAATGGAATTTCTTAAAGTGTGTAATATGCAAGAAAGAAAAAGAATGAAATAAATATTAGCATCTTAGGTTGCAAGAAAGTTCACGTAATCAAGAAATTGATTTCATAAGAAAAAAGTAACCTTTGTATATTTAATTAATAGAAAAAGCAATTTTTTAATTTTTTTTTTTAATTTTTATATCATAACAGATTATAATATATACTACAATTTCCTTTCTTTTTAAGGAATCATTTTATTTAGATGAAATGAACGATTCAATTTTCAGTGCTTCCACGTTTTCTAAAATATAACTTTGTAATAATGCAAGATAGGCAAAAGTTCTTCATATAAAAAATATTTATTTTTCAATATTTTATTAACCCATTGTAAAAAAGGTATTGAAGAAATATTATATTCGGAGTACGAAGAAATGCTGAAAATGAGAGGATTGTTCTGTGTAGAATTCACTATGCTCTACGTACAATGTATACAAGCTTTCATTAAAATTAAAATTTTGTTATTAAGAAAATTTTCTTGAAATATAGCGTGTCAATGTTGTTTTTACCTACCGTAGAGTTTGTATTCGTTATGTACATCCCAAATGTAAAATAAACAATTACAACACGAAGTAAAGTTACTTAAGTTCATTAGTCAATTTGAGGCAGTATATTAGTGAATGATCTTTATCCAAGAAATTACGTTCCGTGAGCAAATATGTACGAATGGCAGAAACATTTTGTATGGTTAGGGGATAAGTCAGTCCTGCAGGATTTACTAGATTTTATTAAGGATCAAACTTCTGGAATATGTAATGCACAATAAGCCGACGATTATTCCCCGAATGTAGATAGAACTTCGCAATGGGAGTAGATACCCCTTTTTATCTATCGCAAGTCACCGCGCATGTTTGCAGTAGCCACGTACAATGTCCATTTTGTAACGAACAGAATGCATTGTGTCATTGTGCAAGGTTTGGTGCGCTCGATTACGCAACGAAACAGGCTGAAGTTCGCAAAAAATTCCATGCACGTTCCAATTGCTTCCAAAGCGGTTATGCAAATAAAAATTATACGTATTCTTTGCGTCTAAGGAGTAATAGAAAATATAATGCCAATGTACACGGATGATCCGTCAAAGTTATCAAAATAATGCAAATTTGGATTCAACTTTATTAGGAAATGTCATGTTAAACATGATAATAATATCACGGTACTTAATTTCTAGGTACTTTATATTTCACAATTTCAATTTGTCATTCGAGATATCATAATTTTTTATATCAGTACGGGTTTACTCCATGCTTGTAAATAATACAAGCGCATATTTTAGGACACATAGGAGCAATATGAGTGTCAATAAAAAATCGTTATATTTTTAGATCATATGTCTTGCATTTGGCGATGAATAAAATTATAGAGATCACGTCGAATATTATTTTTGAAAGTACTGAACTTTTAGTTCCTTTAGTCATCAAATCACTCGTTATTTTATAAAATTCCAGAAGTATGTCGATAAATTCGGCCACACGTGGCAAATACGTTGCTTTAATTAATTTAGAATAAAATAGAAGGAATTGAAGGAATTTAGAATAAAATTCGACAAAAATTTGCTCGGTATAAGTCGCAAGAGAAAAATTTGACTTATATTTATTATATCTGCAATAGGTAAAAGAATTATTAGCAGTCTAGATTAGAAAAAATTTACCTAACCACAAATTCTAATTCTAATGAAAGTTTATGTATACGTAGAATATACATTAAGGTTTTAGCATTATTTCCTGCTTTTACAATTCTGTTGTGAAAAATTTCTAAGCCAAATTGTATTCAAAATAAGAAAACATGTTAAAACTTTATTCGTTAATTTCACATTCTCGATGAGATTTCGCGCAAATAAAAAATTGCATCGTATATAACTTATATAGTATAGTAGTGTAAGCGGTTTATGAAAATAAGGACTGTCATTTCTCAACTACTCAACTGATCACGAGTCTCGTATCACTAAAGTTACCAAAATTGCAAGAATCTCCTACAATCAACTCGACTTTCCTCTGTAATCCCTTTATATTCTATTCGCCCCTCTCCTGAGCGAGGGTAGCATCCTCACACTGCGGAAGGAGAGAAGAGCCCAGGTCGATGGCGACCTCACCTTTAACGGTTATAAGGGAGGTTGGCATATCTGTGGAACGCATCCGCGATTTTCCCAAACTTCCACCGTTAAGTGGACACCATAAACCTAGGCCATTTCGAAGCCTGTCCAGTTTAGACCAAGGGGCACGAATTTCATAAGTACTTTTCTACGCTACATGCATACAAATTTTTATCACAGAATTTTCTCAGTAGATGAATTTTCTTTTAACGTAGCGTTCAAATACCTCTTTTACTTACTACCTGGATCTCACTTATAAATTTGTAGTTATACAGACTCACGTGGAAAGCAGAAATCGATTTTAGAAAATGATCATTTTGTTGATCCAGCGTGAATAAGCGTTTCGTAACCACGCAAAGGACATTCTTTTGGGAGTATAGTCTAGAACGAATCAGGTCGATAACGAATATGCCTTGCAAAGAAGGTCCTGCATAGATTAGAGAACTTTTGGGAGCAAGTAAAAGAGGATTACGTTCCTTAAATCAGAAATTTAGAGAGCAAAGTTCCTTAAAAAAGGAGTATTACGTGTATTAATAAAGGATTTATAAAGGAATATGATGGCACAAGTCACATTATAGCGCGCTAATTTTATTCGTGGATGTAAAAAAGTTGGATGTATATTGCCAAATATTGGTTAAGCCCAAATAGAGTAGCTTTCATCCGAATGATTTTAAAGTAAACCCGTTCGAGTACCCATAGAATTCTATGAAGCAGAATGCCATTACGTACGACATTGCAGCCCTATCCTAAAATAAATTGCCGAAAATTCTTCCAGAAAAGTGTCTTTTGCAAGCCGGTTGATAAAAGATTTTTATATATACGACCATCTTCATTTGAATACTTTCATCTGGCCAGTTGTTCGAATGATTAAAGAGTCTTGTAATATTCAATTAACATATTTCGTTCCATGCTTTCTCCTTCCTTCTTGGTTTTTCTTTGTTCACTTTTCTGCGTCGAATAATAGTATATTAAACTTGTTTCATTAAAAATACTCAAAGGGCAACAAGTTATAATTGTGAAAAGCTCGTTCACACTCTGAAGTAGAATGGTAATTTTAAGAAATATGAAAATAAATTAAAGGTTATGTAATATTTATATTTCAATCAGAACAAAGAACACTAATCATGTTTGTACTAAAGAAATATTTATAATGTTGAATTATATGTACTAGCATTTGGACATGTAGTATCGAGTAATAATTCGGTCACAGCTATAATTTCGTTTTTAGCTAAATGAAATTGGTGAAGGTAGAAAGCAGATTATGTAATGTCGTCATCCTTTATTACCAGCGTCATCCCATCGTACTATCTATGCAACACAAATTAGTCAAGCTGATAATAAAGCACGAGTATCTCACTTCGCTTCGTATTGGTTTCTAACGTGATGTTCTTTGTTCATATTAGAAAGTGAACCATATCAGACAAGTGTGTAATAAACGAAATTTTGTGAATGCATGTTAAAATAAAATGTTTTAAGGTAAAATTTATAATATAAAATGAACGATAAGCAATCTACTTTTTGTTCATTTTACTTTCAGCTTAGTATTCATAAATTGTGTAGTACATTTCGCTGATACTTAACTTTTAAGGAAAAAGAACATATCGTACATTTCTATTTGCTTTTCCATAAAAACGAATTGTGTGAAATCAAAAACAGTCACTGATTTGTATACTGAAGTGTATGCTTAAAGTGTTCTAAAATATTTATGTTTTGCCAAGAGAAAAGATCTTTTCTGTTATTGAGTTCGATAAAATACGAAAGTAGGAAATGAGTTCAACAAAGTAAATAACTCATTAACTTTGCAATATTTGCATAAATGGAATAGAGATTTTATGAACGATAAGTATATATATAAAATAGCATTTAATAGTTCCACAATCAGTTTGGCACACTATATTTGGGAACTTACAATTAACTCCGTGAAGTCACTGATGATCGGAACTTTATCTACCAACAATTTTCCACCATATCGATGCAAGTTCAAGATTATCTTAATCACTTATGATCCTCGTGATTTTCATTCTCTAAGGGTCAAAAATAGCCTCATAGTTACTGCGATTACTACTGTATCACAATACTATTCCAATAACTAAATCAGCTTGAAGAATTCACTCCTCATCACATATTTCGACGTCATTAAACCATATGGTGCATGGAATATCTCTTCAATTTGTAGCAAAAGTTTGTTTATCTATACCAGATACTGTAAAACCCAGTTCACCTAGTTCAAACGGTTATCCAAATGTTCTACTATTCGGTTTTCCTGATACTGATTAGTTCGATTATTCTATATCATTTCGTGTAATGATGATCATAAAGAATAACAATATTCCTCATATGAGGTGATGTATAAGTATTGTATAGGTATCTAAAATTATGTTCACGATGAAGTGGAATACACGTATTACCATGTCAGAAGATTTTATTATAAAAATAAATTCCAAGAGTAAGATCTGCGTCCTTTGATCTCATGAGAAAGTCATAATAATCGAAAAACAATAAAAGAATTATTTAATTATAATAATATAACTGATTTATAATTGTTTTATATTAGGGATGGAAGATTCGCTTCTTTTCACAGTGATCTTGATAAAAGATACTGTGTTCTTTATTAGAGTCTGGTACGACGGGAATTATATACTACACATTTAGCAAGCATGTATTTCGTTAATCATGTAGCCCCTTTGTATTGCTGTATTATAAATTTGAAATTGTGTCATCATTTTCATGCATTTTACGATAGATAATGGTTATAAAATCACCAAAAACGACTATTCTAAAAAGATTCCAAAGAAAATAGCTTACAAGTAACACTATCGTTTTTTAAACCTATTTTGATAACATACTTAAAGAGATATCATGTAAAATTTTGGCTTTTACAGCATGTTTTCCTGTTATCCTATCCATTTTGTTTCTTACACCTTATTTTTACTCCAATTGACAATAAAATACCAGGAAGTGAAACTAGAAAAATTACTTTTAATAAACTAGGTACATTTTTTAGTATCTATGTATGTGTATTCTATACATACGTATATAGACATCTCGTAAAAGTTGCTATTTATAAAGTAATATACATTCTTATATTAATTACAGTCATTAATTTCACGTAATCAATACAAGAAATATTTTAGTGTACATATTCTATATCAAGAAAGTTACATTATAAATATGAAAAATTAGAAAGAAAGAAACAAGTAACATATATAACATTTTATATTTATATATTTATATAGTATATGTAACATTTTACATTTTGTTACAGGTTGTGAAGATGTTTATCATAATCGTTGCGATATTCGCTATTTGTTGGCTACCTTATCAAGGTTTTTTCATTTTCGTTTACCACCATAGACACTTTGTGGAGAATAGCTACATTCAACACGTTTATCTAAGCTTTTATTGGCTTGCTATGTCAAATGCCATGGTCAACCCTATTATATACTATTGGATGAATAATCGGTAAGTTTCACATTTTAATAACTAATATATAACATTAGTATATAACTAGTGTATAGGTGACTAGTATATAACTACCTACCTTAAACTAGTAGGAAGACTGAAAAATTCTATTAACTCCAAATCTATTAATTCCACAATATAAAAAGTAAAATTTTACTTAAAGAATAAAATGTTAAATACTAATTAAATGGTTTGATACTAAAAGGTAAACAATAATTTTTGAAATGGAATTAATCATTTTATACTATGATCGACCCATTTTTTATAACGATTGGTTATTGGGCTGATGGTAAGAACATTATTTAGAGTACTGTGAAACAATTAATTGATACAAGCAAGTTTACTAAAAATGAAGATGCATTGCAAGATTCCTCGGTAACTATGCAAAATAAATCTATAGTTACTAAAAATGTTATACAAGTCGTTTACAGAACTAAGTGATGAATTCCATTCTTTTAACTTTTTTTAAGTCTAGTGGCAAAATATTTCACTTGTACTTAATTTCTTACACTTAAAATGAATTTTTAGTTTCTGTGTTAATCGGTTGTGGAGAAAACGTGGAGTTAATCGATTAGCAAATAAGGGACTAATATTTGAAATATATTGCAATAGATGTGTTTATATTATTTCTTTATTTTGTGCTCTATTTTATCACATGCAATTTATTATATTTTTTTGAAAGCCTTTTTTACTTATTACTTAATTTATTATGTTATTTTTTAATTTCCTTTTTGATATTTATGTTATTCTTTGCTATTTTATGAAATAATTATTATATATCATAACAAAAATTGGAAAAATGTGCCATTTTTAGTTATTGATTGAATATACAATAATTCATAATACTCTAAATGGTTATTATTATTATTATTTAATTAAAGGGATGGAAAAGAATTT
>NW_016911643.1:0-27462 GCF_001483705.2 Eufriesea mexicana | reverse complement strand
AGACATGTTCGATAGGATTCATGTCTGGACTCTGGGGTGGTGTATTTATGGAATGAGAAGGATTATAAATGATTCAATGGCGTACGATGTAAGCGGTGAGCTTTGGATCGCGGACTTGTTGGAAAGAGAAATTTCGCGGGAGATGTAATTCTTCCGCACTTTTGAATAAATTTTGTTTTAATATATTCAAATATGTGTATTTGTCTATAATATCATCTATAAAAATGAATTCGCCAACCGCAGATACTGCCATAGAACCCCACACCATAACTCCACTACCTCCATGTTTTACATTCGATTGTAAATTTCGTAGATTCAATTTAGTACTTGCCTTTCTCCAAATAATATTCTACCATCGGATTTATATATGTCAAATTTGTTTTCATCTGAAAGTAGTATGTTGCTCCAAAATGTTGAATCCTTCGTTATAAATTTTTTGGTAAATTCAACCCTCGTCTTTCGATTTTTTCCCGATATGTATGGTTTTCTTCGCGCAACACACGCAGAATATCCAGCAGTTTTTAATACCCTTCGCACAGTTTTCGAACTTACTTCTTTTTAACATTCTTTATTTAATATCATTCTGAACTTCGAGGAGTTTAATTTAGAATTTTTCTTCACTTCGTTTACAATTTTACGTTTTTCTCTAGCAGATAACTTGGGAGAATGACCACTTCGATTCGAGTGTCAAAATCTGATTGATTTTTAAATCGTTTTACAATGCTTCTAATAGTAAAACGACTTTTCTTAACAATTTGCGATATTTCGCTGTAAGATTTTCACATTTTATACAAATTTAATATTATTTCTCTATCTTCACTTGTCATTCCTTTCGCTTTTCTTGACATTACTTTTGCTTACTTTTCCTGTTGCTAAGCGACTGAAGTTTAGAATGACTGTTGTTAAAAATGACAATCAGGGTATCACCTAACTAGATTTTAAAATGACGATCGAAAATTTTTCAAACGAATGCGGATATACTACATTTAGGAGCATATGCCAATACTTTTGTCCACCCATAAAATGTTAAATAAATGCATTTTTGTTATTGTTTCACGAATCAATGTATTTATATTATTGCTTCTACTATGTAATAAGCTAAAAATAGATAATAAATGAATATGTCAAAAAATTTTTCCTTCAGATCAGTTTATTTAGTAGTTATAAGCACTTGTACCAAAACAACCATGCTGTGCCAATACTTTTGTCCAGCACTGTATATGTATATTTGAAGAATTCTAAAAATGTATGCAAAGAAATTGTGTTCATGGAAATATGTATGCATAATAATTGTACGCACACAAAACGAATCCGACGTTGAATATTTACGTACATTTATCGCATCGCTTCGCTTGATTACTCGGAACTCGAGAGTCCGACATTGTAATGTAGTACAAGACGTATAGTTGAAATAAATCTTCGGTGTATCTACAAATCCACAATTGTGGTTTTAAAAGGAACCGAGAAAATAAAACTCTGTATAAGATTAATCTTATTAGTATAATAATTATATCTGTATAATATTTTGTACTTATTGAAACATGACGTGCACGTTTAATTTTGATCATGATTAATTATTAATATAGACTACACTTGTAGCGTTGAACCACACTACTAATACAAATCAGTTTTATACGAACCATGCTGAAATTAATACATACTTATTTTCAACAGGATAGATTTTTATGCGTTATGAATTATTGATATTCATTTACATTTGTATGAATATACATAATTTGGATTTATTCGCTAGTCTTTTTATGCGAATTTATGGTGTTGGCTTGAAAAGTCAACCATCGTTATGAATACAATTTTAAAGTGGTATAAATTGTGTTTCAATACTTAAAATACAATATGTTTTAAATAAATTAATACTTAATACTGCATACGAGTCAAAATAACTGGTTTCCGATATCTTCTTTCTGCAATTATTATTGAAAATATGGAGTTGTTATTGACAAGAATGTTAAGTCATTCAGGTAGGAACGATATTACATCTGTTTGAAGATAAATAAATTATCTTCATCGCATCAGTTAAATTATTATCATTTCTATATAATCAGTTAACTGCAGACCTGGGTCTTAAAAATCTCTCGCGCTGTACGGAGTTAAAGTCAAGCGAAAACGCGTGTATACATCTTCCGCGAGAGAAATCGTTCTACTATAAATTTTACGAAAAAAGTTAACCAAAACGAAGAAGGATTATATTTTTATTCGATAAGAAGTTAAGTATACATTGTTGAAAGGGTTATTATTATTAAAAACATAAAAATTGTCAAGAAATAATAAAATTTACAAACAGGAAAATAGGCTATCCTAAACGTCCTCTCGATCTAATATCGCACCTTATCACTCTCTTTTGACACTCTTGAATTAATCCCTTGATTTCCTTTTCCATACCCATTTACACCACACATTCATACTACACATAGCCTACTGTCCAAAAATTTCACGCGCATTTTAGGTACCCATTTATTTTTCTCGCACGATTGATGGTCTAGCTTAAACATTCTTTTGATCTGCTATCGCACAGCTCAAAAGATTCATCAGTGGCGCTGACAATCACTCGGTCCACTCATCGGTACCACATTATTTGGAAGAAACAAGTAAAAAAATTTAAGCAAATAAGTAGAAAGTTCAAGCAAAACTTTACTTTCTTCAGAAAGTATCACTTTGTACAATGAACCAAAAAGGTATTGTGGGCCTTCAAATTACGCGTAGATAAACAATCTAATTGCGGAAGATTCGATATGCATACAAAGTATACAAAACAGTGCCGGAAATACCCGAATATACACAGTAAAATATTGTAGGATATTTTTAGGCATTATTTGGGTACGATGGTCGAAGTGTTCTTGTAGGGAGTTAGTGTGACTACAATATATAACCAATTGGGAGCATACCACGTGCATTGAAAAAATACTCAATTCAGTCTGTGAAAAGTAATACATTGTGCGGGGAATATCCAATATACTAAAGAGAAAAATGAATTTCTTTTTCATGAAATACGTGTAAAATGCATTGCAGTTCAATTAGTAATATAAAGAAAATATATTACCAAGTGACATTTTTATTTCGTCTTATTGAAATTTCGGGTTTTCGGTATACACGTCGAACGCATCTGTATAAAGATTTGATTGGTCGTGTATACACGTCTTCCACAGTTAACTGGGTAATATATTTAATTAGATATTCCTAGTTAGTAGTACTAGGGTTTTGGAAAAAATTACATGTTGTGTAGTGTAGTAATTTTCGGGGTCATGTTCAACAGAACCATAGCGAGGAGAAAGTATCATCGTGTAACTTGTCGAAATTGAAATTTTTAAATATAATGTCAGTCATACAGCGAGTCACAAAATTATTCGCTCAATCGATATTGCGATAAAGATTAATTAAGTGACCAGACAAAGAAGGACTTTTTCAGACTTCCCTTAATGGATATATATGTATTATTTACAAGTAAGTGTAACAAAATCATTAAAAAAAGTGAAAAGCTTTGATTCATAATTGCAAAAAAATAAATCATAACTAATCTTTACACTTTTTCACGTCACAAAATTATTCGCTCATGCTACGAACCAAAAAAAAAAAAAAAAAAAAATCGATGTGACTTTCATAGGCATTTGTTTATGATATAAAAGTAGTCACTATACGTAGACGAATAGCTAAGAAAGCTATTATAACTTTTTAGTTTCAACAATTCAGTATTATGGATAGAAAAAGTGAAGAAAAAAGAGGAAACAGATCTGGAAGTCAGAAAAATCATTATTTATCACTGAAAAAATGAAAAATCTATTAAGAATATTGGGGAAATTGTTTGCAGAAGTTATTCTACAGTGCGTTATATTATGAAACGATAGAAGGACAAGAAGAAAACAAAATAAGCCGTGGTAGGAAAGCACTATTAAATTCCGCAGAAGAGCGATTATGTAGTGAGGAAAGTTTTGACTGACTCAAAACTAAGTGCTCCTCAAATCAATTCACTCCTTCAAGATTTTTCTAGACAAAAAGTTTCTCATGAAACAGTTAGAACACTGCGAAAGAACAGATACAATGGCTGCGAAGCAAAGTAAAAACTTTACATGAACGAAATTAGCAGAAAAAATAATAGAATTTGCGAAAAACTATATTTCATAGCCTCCTGAATTTTGGCATAATGTCATCTTTTGTGACGAAAGCAAATTTAATATTTGAGACTCCGACGGTCCACAAGAAGTTTGGTGAAAACCAAACACGGATTTGTTAAGCACGGAAGCGGTCATATAATAATTGTTTTATCATGGTGTGGGTAATTTGCAAATTTTTACGGATACAATGGACAAAATAGTGTACTTAAATATTAAAAAAAAATTTTAAGTAAATTATTCAAAAGATGGCGATCTCAGACAATTTCCACTTTTACCAGGATAACGACTCCATGCATAAAACAAAATTAGTGCAAGAATGGTTGTTATACAACTGTCCGAAAATAATGAAAACTCCACCACAGTCTCTGGATTTAAATCCCATCCAAATGATATGGAACATATTAAATACTAAAAAACATAAACACTCAATTAAAACTAAAATTGAACTACAAAACAGATTACAAGAGAAATGGCAAAAAATTGACTATAATTATTTACAGAAAATAGTGAAATCAATGCCAAGAAGACTTACGGAAGTTATAAAACAGAAGGGATTTCTCACTAAATATTAATTTTATTAAAATAATAACTAAAACAGTAACTATTGTGAAATGTACGAATAATTTTGTGACGTGAAAAAGTGTAAAGATTAGTTATGATTTGTCTTTTCAAAACTTTTCACTTCTTTTTTATAATTTTGTTACACTTACTTGTCAATTATGTATATCCATTAAAACAAATCTAAAAAAGTTCGTCTTTGTTTGGTTATTTTATTAATTTTTACCGCATTATCGATTGAGCGAATAATTTTGTGACTCACTGCATTTACCGAACATTATAATTGCAGAACTTGCCTATTAACCCATTCGAGACCGAATGCACACCATGTGTGTAATTGATTTCCGAGGCTATAAGACCGGTTGCACACCGTGTATGCAATAATTATAATGAGCATTTATCAGTTATTCTGAGTAAAGTAGTCGTCGAGATAAGACTTTTTTGAATTAATAGTGTCTGTAAAGTATAAAAAAACAAAATTTGGCATTGATTTTGTTGCGTACCAAAAGAAACAAAGCGTTTTGTTTGGATTTTTGAAATCTACATTTTTAGAAAATAACAGGAACCCATATATCTAATTCTATTTTTCAAATCTATCACCAGCAGCAATAGTATCGTTTTCTGACAATTTATTTCTCGTTTATATTATTTTCTTCGTCATTCAACAGTATTTTTTCGACTTTTTACTATTTCTTAAAAATTTTCTTTGCATTATATTCTGTTTTTCATTATTGAAAGCAAAATAACGATTTTATATTATCTAACTATTTTTGAAATAAATGTTTATCAATTTTAATGATGTATTTTTATTTTACCTTACACTGCACACATGGTGTTCAATCCGCTCCTCACAATAAAAATTTTCTGAGGAGCGAGCTGCACACACGTTGTGCAATCATCTTATTTATGCGAATTCACTTACGAATTGGGCGATTTCCATAGTAAACAAGCTTTTTTTTTTTTTATTAAAAATGAACAATATAAAGAAAAAAAAATTTCACTCCTGGGAACCGTATTCGAAAAAAATCGCCGTCTCGAATGGGTTAATAGATTTCGCAAAAAAATATTACTTTTTTATTTTTCTGTGGCGAATACTGTTGAGCGTTACAAATCATTGCCAGCTCAATTTTTCGCCATACAATGATCATAAACCGTCTCAAACTTTCCAAAGTTTGTAAAGCCAATCAAACATCACTAAATGTCAGACGACCGACAAATATTTATCTAGCAGGTCGAATAGATCAACTCATCAAACAGGATCAAACAGATAATTATCAAACAGATAATAAAACTAAGAAATTCATCAAATTCACTGTACAAAGTTAGTAACAAATTCGCCAAAGTAGACAATCACTAAACTTGCGTAAGTTCTTATTACTAGAAGACAATCGATGCGAATAATGACACACTTGTCTGCAGCAAACAGTCATTTCGTTAAACTTCCAAACTTTCACAGTATGGCATATCCTTTATTAAGGTATTAGATAAATACAACACTTATGTACAAAAATACGCAACGAGTTAACATACGCGAATTATTTAAGAGATGCTGTTATTTTAGTGGTTGCAAATGCTTATAAAAATTGCACAGTGTTTAGTATGAATAGAGAATTTATTATGAAGGGAAATACAATGAATGAAGCTCGTGTCAAGGAGATTATAAATAAGAATAAGAAATTAATAAAACAGGAGAATACAAAATAAATGGCACACGGACCACTGTATCACGAATAACGATTACTTCATTATGACAGATGCAGACACGAAGTTCACGTGAGAATGCATGCCATAAATTATTCGGTTGTTGCATAAAGCACGTTAAAACACAAACAAAACGATACCATGTCATATCTTCACATACAATTTAATATGATTATCTAGCGATAGCAATTTATCACACGAAAGTGAGTTGTAAGGGATTTTGAGAGTTTCTTTGTCATTGTATTTGTATTGCGTCATGTATATCAGTCGTATGAGTCACAGTCAAAACCGTACAACACATATCAGAGAATGTTTCGTTTCAAAAAATTTTATGCATAATTTGGATAAACGAATTTGGTAGGTACATAATGCAAATGTATGTATATGTATTATGTAGTAATATAAAAATAAATGAACTTCTCTAACTATTAAAAAAAATATAGTTACTGGGTTTCAGTGCGAAAAACGCCTCACAGCCAAAATCGTACACTACTGATATTTTCATTCTTTTTTGCGGAGAACCCTTGGAAACAAAGGGAAATCATGAAACATATGAAAAATTATATTGTTTAGCTCGTTAGCAAGCTCTATGTAGAAGAGCGAGTAATTGTTGTAAGAAATTTTCAAGATGGTAAAAGTTAGCGCAAAATTAATTATTAGATTACTAAGAGATATGTCAGTACTGTCCAGTATATTATAAAACGATATGAAAGCGAAAATAGAATAAATAATAAGTCAAGAAAAGCTCCAAACAAGAAGTTGAATGTGCATGATGAAAAATGGATAGTATGAAAAATTAAAGATAATCCGAGAATTAAGGTTCCTGAACTTATTAACGAGGCCCAAATATATTTAGGAAAAGTGTAAATTCGGAAACAATGAGAAGACTGTTAAGAAAACAAATTTTCATGATTATTTGAACAAAGATTTTGATTTTTAGAAAAAGACTATCTTTACAGATGAAAATAAATTTAATATCTTTCATACAAATAGTAAAATTAGGATATGGCGACGATCTAATGAAGAGTTCAAAATAAAATATTTAAACTGTACCGTGAAGCATGGAGGTCAATCAGTGATGGTTTGGGATTGTATATCTGCTGTTGGAATGTGTAGTTTAGCATTTATCGAAGTTAATATGAATAAATACGATTACGTGAATATTTTGAAAAATAATTTAAAGAGGCGTGTTGAAAAATTAGGAATTTTAGACTGCTTTAAATTTTATAGCGAAAACGACCCTAAACACGCGTTGCATGTAGCTAGGATGAAATTTCTTTATAATTGCTCCAAAATAGTAAATACAATCCGCACCCACCTGATTTGAATGTTATAGAACACATCTGGCACGAACGAGAAATTATAATTTGGAAACATAGTATTAAAAATAAAAATGATTTGAAAAGAGCATTAATAGAGGAATGGAGTAAAATTGAATCCTTTTGAAATTGAATCATTTTTACTGAAAAATTGGTAAAATCGATGGAAAATATATTGCGTGAGGTAGAACGTAAAATCGAGGGAATCCAACAAAAAACTAAAATTTAATTCAAGCAATTTGATAAACAATTTCTTTTTAAACGTTTTAGCTGGGAGGCGTTTTCCAGACGAAATCCTAACAATTTCAATTTTCCGTGTACATAAAAAGATTCATTTGTTTTTGTATTACTGCATAATAAATCTAGATGTATTTACAAAATGTACCCATCAAATCCTTTTTTCTAAATCATCTCTACATTTTTTTATGAGTTGAGTCATTTTCTGATTTGTGATTTTGGCTGTGACATCACGGTGTGTAGTGTTCTCCATATCAACGTGCTTTAAGAAATGCATCGAACACTTGCTATAGCAGTAAGTACGCCAATATGTAAATTGGAAAGATATTAAAGTTGACCTTGTGTAACCTTGAATAATCTTCATATAGGTCACTGTATTCATCTTGAAAGGCTTTGCCAGAATATACATATACAGGTAGTCCTTCTACAACACAGTATCCGATAACACGGTTTCACTATGACACGATTCATAAATTGCGGGAACCCCCGTACAACACGGTATCTGTATATCTGTATACATATATCTGTATCTGTATACATATATAGGTCGTCCTCAATTGGCGACGGTTAATGACGAACCAAATTTCTTGAGGAACGTTATATTTATAGTGGACTGTATTTTATGTAGTAGTTTCGGATAACTCTTCTGAACTCTTCGAATGTTATTGACTGACTCCTCTAACTGACTGACTGGTACTGACTCTCTTGCTTCCTGATCTCTCGGTGGTTATATAATCCTGGTCTCTCTGCTGATTGGTTGCTATGATGTTGGGGGTGTATGTTAACTTCAGCGTCCTTCGGTGATGGTGGTTGTTTAAACAATCTA
Organism: Eufriesea mexicana; assembly: GCF_001483705.2. NCBI lineage: Eukaryota > Metazoa > Arthropoda > Insecta > Hymenoptera > Apidae > Eufriesea > Eufriesea mexicana. The sequence goes on along the minus strand of NW_016911643.1, from coordinate 18,694 downwards.
GATAATTGTGCTTGTCTTCTTGAAGGGTGATATATAGTTTGTTGCGGATTACCTAAGCGGTGGCTTAGGTGCTAAAGAAATCAAAGGGCGCTGACAGTAAGGATATAAACAACCTTCTACTTCGGACATTGCGGTCCTAGGGCCTCAGCAATGGTACTTGAGAAATTTCAGAGCCTTCACACGGTCTATTTTAAACAAAGGGCCGAACGAAATACCGGGACGGCATTTCAAGGCTTAACAGTATCCTATAACACGGTTCGCACTAACACGATAAGAAAATTGCAAAAACCTTTGTACAACACTGTACTTCTACAAGAGCAGTGACGACGAAGAAATATATTAAATTAAAGTTGCGTTAAATTAAAATAATATTTTTGCTTTTCTTTTGTTTTGTATTGTACATACGTTTATATTTTTAATAAAAATTAAGTTGTTCATGTAGAATTAAAAAAGGAATTTGTTTTTAATAAGTTTTCGAAACGTAACCTTTTTTACTGGCTCTGGGTCTCATACAACACGGTTTCACACAACACAGCATTTCCTCGGAACCTATTTACCGTGTTATAGGAAGGTTACCTATATAAAAAATAGTATCGTCCCATTTAAAAAAACGAGTTTGACCTTCATATCTCCTTTATCAACAAGAAATACTATGTGATCCTCAAAATCAAACAACTTTTGCCTGATACTTTTTTTTTTCATTCATTTAAGCAAACAAATTGTTCAGGTGACTTGTTTTAGGTGCCTCGCTCTGTATACGTGTAACCGCTTACGAAAGTATTCGAAAAATGTGTGTCCTGTATTTTTAATAAATAAAATACGCGATTTGAGTGTACAAAATGATATTGTGCTGTAAGAAATATATATGTAGATAGTAAGAATAAGTAGGTAAAATTAGAAACACTGCAACAAATATCGAAGAATTCGTGAAACATTAATTGTGAACTTCTGTGAAGCGGAAGAAAATATTCAAATGCATGAATTGCAGAGGAACGTCGATTATTCGAACACTGATTATGCGAATTTTGATTCTATGAAAGATCGATTGCTGAAATGTAGAGTAAGCCACGTATACTTGTACTTAAACTAAAGTAAGGAAAGTAATCACGAATCAGGAAATTTGGCATTGAAAGCTATTATAATAATGACGAATGAACATAAAAATAATTGAAGATATAAAATTTGGAGTAGTAAGGAGTAGTAGTAATTACTTTGTCAATGTTTGACACAAATGTTGACATAATTAAAGTTATGACGGGCTGTAGCAATATCTCGTATATTATTTTAATGCACAATGAAGCTGGAAATGCTTTAGGTATTACGCTGCAATGCTTAAAATATTAAAAAGGAATAAATGCTGCATAAAAGCTTAATTAAAGAGAATTCACAACTTGGTAGTATTTAAAAATGTGTTATTTATTTTTTATTTTTATTGTGCACTTTTTTAATCATATATTTATTCTTTCGCTTAGAAGAATATTTGAGAATTATTTAATTCATAATTGATTTATAACATGATTAAAAATTTAATTCTTTCAAACCGATCATCGGAATGGATTTGTCCTGTAATTAATTCGGATAATCGACGCTCTGTTGTATTTTTGAATTAATTCGTGTTTATATTTGCGATTAGTAGATCTACCTTTGCTATTAATCGCCTTGTGTTTCTTAATTCTTAGTGTTTGAATAGTTTTAACGATCCTCACAAGCGATACGAATGTTCGAATTCTATATTTGTCGTCGAACATTTTTTACATTTTTATTCACCGTTTTCAAAGATCTGCGTGGTAATTCAAACACAGTTTGTGAGTTCGAGTTCAACGCGCGCATTCCATTTGTTAAAAGATTGGAACGTAGGTGCTATAAAATTTTTGTGAACAATTGTATTGTTGAGCAATCGGTCTAAGAAACCGCCGTTTCTGACTCTCTTATGGACCATTGGAAAAGGTTCCGGAATCTGGTAATGGAATCCGATCGATTTTTCAGTAATTGGAACATTCTGAAATGAGAACGAGCGAGGTAATAATACTAAAACAGGATAGCAATAATTGGAATGTTCTAAAGAAGGAAATGTATGAGATCACTGAAACCTACTGAAGAGTGCAGAGCTATATCTTTGCACTTTTTTCGAAAAGCCGATCCCGGGCGTTGAAAGCCTGGGGGAAGCGCAATGGGCAGTAGTGAAATATTAAAAGTGTCCAAGCATTCGGTGATTGTCGTAAGTTCTGTACAAAATTCCATTGATAGTTCTTTACTTTGAACCTTCTCGCTTGTAATGGTATATACTGGTGAGCACCACTGAGCACATGATAATAATTACCAGAAAAAGTATTCAGTAAAGGTAGAATGATTAAGATTAATATTGTCAATTGCTTGCTTCTTATCGTAGTGTACATAAACAATTTTCAAATATTTTGTCAAATGAAATGTATTCCCCTTCAGATGCAATAAGTAGAATTCGCATATTACAATTTTATACTTTCACGAAGGAAATCTGAGTTGAATGATGGACCATTGTTAAGTTCTACAATACATAAAGATAATACATGTATATATGTATTATATGTAATATATATTATAATGTATTTTTAGCTTCTGCGAGTCGAGTTTCAAAGTGCTAAAGATCAGTTTCTAAAAGAAATTCTACAGAAATATTAATTGAATAATTGCTGATACGTTAAAAGAAAATACTTTAATTTACGAATATTTTTCACTCTTTTTCTAATCAGCACTTTGGAAACCAATTTTTAAAAGAAAGTTCCATCTCTTAAACTTAAGTTACCGCTTAAAATATAACATTAATACATTATCCTTACCTTTTGTATAAATTTTTAAGGTTTTATTCAAATCAGACTTTCTTTGTAATAGTACTAAATGATAGTCCATGAATTTTTTTCTTCGATTAGAGAAGAATACATTTCAGTAATTTCGAAAATTAATTACGTTTATTACGATCACGAGCAGATAATGTTGATTTCAATTACGTTGTCGTTATTCTATACCTTTTTCTTTTTGAAAATTTTTGTCGTGATTGGAGCATTCTTAAATTCTCAGCTTTTCATATCTACAATTGCTGTACTCTATAACACTATAATAGATAATTCGTTAGCAATTCTAGAACACAACATAGTTAACCATTTTCTTCATAAATTGTCTCTTTAAAGTACACGTTAAAAATTAAACATTCGCATTGAAAATTATACACGCATTTGGAATAAATCTATACTTACAGTTACGAAAACTAAAAATCTGTTCCTCCATTGGAAACCCATTATTTATTTTAAGGGATTATTTTTATTAAGGGATTATTTTTAAGGGATAAAAGCACGTAATCGCAAGGAATCTATTTCCTTTTAATTCTCAGTACTTGCGAAAAGAATAAAAACGAAATTCTAAATAATTACATCAAAAGTGCATTCCACGAGTTAGTCCTTTATCGTTTCATTATGCAGAGGAGATAAAAATTTCCTGTTGTTTCTGATGTATTCAATACCGATTTCTTTCACAGTGACGTGACAGCATACTGATGACATTTTAGAGAAATGCGTACAGAAACCCATACATTTAAAATTACATTTAAAAGGTCACGTTTCAAAATAGAGAAAAGCGACAAACTCAATATGAAATTTCAAAAACTGTGTCGTTATTTGGAAAAACATTTTGAAATATAAATATGTACAAACTCTTAACAATTAAATTGGTACCAAAACCTGTTTAAACTTACAGAATTCAACAACAGATTTGCATTATGGAAAGCAATATTTTAATCATATAACAGTATTCTTCTATAACGAAGCACTATAAATTATTGTCAATGTCGATGAAAAACGGGTGTCTATGCGAAGATAACCGGACGAATTTACTAATGCAAACCAAACTAAGAATGATACTTAAAAAATTCAAAATGCAGCATATTACTGAAGAAAGGGATAATAATGTATTGCCAATTGTGTTTCAGTATTCAATCAAAATCTTACGAATAATATCAATGTAAAACACGATGAAAAAGACAGAACCAAGTTTCTCTTCTAGAAACAAAATTTGCACATAAGAATAATCATCGTTTGACCACAGTTTTATGTAGGTCACGTAGTATGAAGTATAAGTATTACATTTTCGACCATTTTTAATAAAATGACCGATATCAGTCCTGAGAACAAAAGGATAACTCGATGGCACCAACTAGCATAGTATATAACAAAAAATTAAACCCGAAAACAATTTTTTAAATTATTTTGCAATGAACTTAGACCGTTTATAACATTTTATAAATTTATTTTGAGGTAGAGCTTTTTCGCAATGCGAAGAATAAGCCGCCATCTCATATGCAACGATATATCGTCGTTGGTACTTTTCGCAAGTGAAGCGCACGACGATATTTCATCGTTCGGCACTAAAAGGGTTAAAGGTGTATGTCGTCACTAAGTTACTTTAGCTTGACAACGATTAGTGACGGATGGTACTTCGAGAAGAATGTGTTTGGCTTCGAATAGTAAGTGGACTGTGTCGTTATTTTGATATCGTGTATTTTTATATATCGCGTGCTACTAGGTCTAACATTTATAGTGACTCACGAAAATATTCGGACACTAAGGTATGCCTGAATTAACCACTTAGTATCGTAGATACTTATTCACGGATCGTCTTCGTTATTTATTCTAGAGATAAGATATTTATTTAAGTTAACAAAACCATGTGTTTTACTTAATAAATTTATATGGATTCACTGTAACAAATTATAAATAAAATAATACCCTATTTTCACGTCACAAAAATTTTCAGACACTTGGCATATATAACATTATGTAACCCTAATTTATTTATATAAACACATTTTTTAATATTTTGTCGCATAGCCTCTTTTTTCAATACGAATCTCAATCTGTTGGGCATATTAAAAAATGATTTTTTCCTAATAATTCGTACTGATTGCAGCCCACTCTTCCAGCAATCTTTGTTTTAATACCTCTTTTGAGTTAATTGCTGTCTTTCGTATTCTGCGATCTAACTTACCCATCAATTTTCACTGGGATTGGAATCTGGCAATTGTGGTGGAGGATGAACTTTTGGGCAACGATAAAGCAAGAATTCTTGAACAATGCGTGCTTTATGTTTGGGGTCGTTACCTGATAAAAATTAAAATTGTTGCGAACTCCCATTTTCTCTGCACTATTTAATAAATTATTTTTCAGTAGGTGTAAATGACAGTTTTTGTCTATAACGGTGTCAATAAGAACTAAATTGCCAATTCCTCTGGTCAAAATACAGTCCCAAACCTTCACGCTGCCTCCGTCGTGTTTTATGGTACCTCTCGAGTTTCGATGGTGGAACTCTTCATTCGCTTTCCGCCACACCATTCCTTTTCCATCTGAATTATGGATGTTAATGAAATACAAGTTCATCCCGAAACAATTCGGAGAACTCTTAAGCAATACGGGTACAACGTATCTGCGATACGATGAGATTAATTCAGACATATCTTGCTGTCCGAATATTTTCGTGAGTCACTGTGTATGGACGCCTGGTGAAGCTATGTATTTTGTTATTAGATGAAATTTCCGAATTTAAGGTGCAAATGTAGGGGTTACAAACGGAAAAACGAACTAAATTATTACCCCGTACTTCATGTGCTTGGCATATATGATGACCAAATGTCAAGGTGCTATCGTGTTTTACCTGGGATACAGGGTCGGCAATATGATATTTCCTAATGAGTAATAATACCACAGAAAGGGTATTTCAAGGATTAACGAAAGGTTATTGGAATATTTTATTATTTTATTTTCACACATGTTAATATCGTAACAAAATATGCATAAAACGTGACTATTTTTATATCATTTGGATAAATTACAAAGAAATAATATTCTTCCGAGTAACATTTTTTCGTAGGTTTTAAGAATTGAACATAATTTATAGTGTATTGAAGTAACTACGAATACCATGATTATTTAGAAACATTGCAAATCTGAAATTTACTATGAAATTTGAAAACTTGCTTTCGTGATTCTTTACAATTCTTTAGGGCATATAGAAAGATTTTACAATATGGAAATTACAAATGGAAACACATTTGAGAGAAAGATAAAGGAGAACTTAAAGGAAGGTAAACGCAATTGTATTAGTGAAATACTGTTAAACATTTTAAAACAGATACCAATTCTAAATTCACAAGCTCAATTAAGCACATTCTCATTTCCGGAAAGCGAAATACAAGACCAGAAAATAAACGACTTTTCCTTCCTCACGGAGAAACTTGTAAACGATATTGCTTCTAATAGTGGTGATGTTGCAGAATTAGTATTACTGCGGTATTTGAACATTTAAACGATAGTAATTAACCAAATGCAGACGTAAAAGTAGAAAGTTTGAAAAAGAATTATCGTATTTAAACTCAATTTACTAAGTCAAATTGTATGGTTTCATATATAGCCGATCCTCGATCATTCGAACCGTTTAAATTCGAAAAATTCTGTAAGATGAATATTTTGTTCACACCTTTCCACTGTTAAACTTACTTTAACTCGAATTATTTACCAAATATTTAGATATACTTTGCTTCACCTCTGTAACTCGAATTTGGGATTTATAAGTTGTGTCATAAGATCTCATGATCAAAAATCAATCATTCATACTTTGTTTCATACATGTAGGGGATAGGATTAACATAGACGGTATTAGGATTAAAATACATTTATTACGAGCTAAAATAAAATTAAAGTAATACTGCGACTAACAATTGCACGCGTCTGTTCTTCTGAATTCTGTACGACTGTGTTTTACACGACTCTTTACACGACTGTTCTTCGGGATTATGTATGACAGTCGCTGCTTAGCAATTCAGTCCCCTTTTGGTCTCTTACGCATACTACACACTCACACAACACATCCCAAAAATTCCACGTGCATTCTAAGAACTCACTCGTCTTTCTCGCATAATCTAACGTGAATATTCGCTGGATCCGCTCCTCATTCGCACCGACAATCATTTGATCTGTTCGTCATTTGCAACAACAATCATCCGAAATATTCTTGCTACTACATATATTTACTATATTTTAGAGGTTTACATTGTCTCATAGAAGACGAAACATAAAACGACAGAAATTGTAGCACTATAAAGCTGTTGTATATCAAATTTTTTACTTTTACACATATTTTACTCAAAAACTCGGTGTCGATTGTATCGTTTTGGTGGTGTAATTAGACTCGCAAGAGAGAATACCATTTTAGGAATTCATTCGTTGTTCTCGCACTCTTATAATTCAACATAAACATTTCTGAACAGAGTGCTTGAAGTACCTGGCCTACTGAGGTTGCGTGGGAAAGGGCATGATTGGGAAAGAAAACCTGGGTATAAAAGAGTATAGAATGAATGGTTTAACCCTTTTCAGTCGACTATTTTTTAGCTAAAGAAGAGCAGGAGTTCAAAGATTTTCTGCTATAAAGCTGACAATATTTTTTGGAGCAGTAAATAAGAATTCGTATAATAATTAACACATAGAATTATTTGATTTCGATACCTCGCACACCGTTAAATTGTCTTAAATTTGACATATTAATTAGTATCGATCTTTGAAATTTTGCCAAATGGTGACTGAAGAGCACCTCTCGAGTGCAAAGGGTTAAATAAGGGTGTAAGAAGTCCAAGTCAGTCGAATAGTTCAATCTAAAAAAGGTCAGAAGAGCGTGCCCATAGCGAATCTCTCTCTTGTTTCATAGCCAGTCGCTGTCATTCTATTTATAAGCTTATTTTATTTTATTAAGAAGCCAACAATACTCTCTTAAGTCTATCCTACCAAATACGATCTTCTACGTATATATAAATCTATGTAAACCATTACCACATATTTTAGATACACGTATCATTTCACTCAAGTCATGCATAAATTGCAAATTCTATTATACAGAAATAAGTAAGTTTGCTATATTACCTAAGGTTAATGACGTTTTGAAAGGTGTAAATGCTCTAGGGTCACAAGAAACTTCCATGTAGTAATGTTTCAAATTTAAATATAATTCTTTAATGTCAAGATATAAATTAAAAAACAATATTGAGACCTATATATAATCTCAGTGGTAGATAAGTTGAATATTAAGTATAAATAAGAACTTTCAATTTTTATTTAGTTTATAACGAGAACCATGATGTCGTGTCTTAATGGAATACTATTTCTTTTCAGTTCACTTGTTATGGCCGTTTTTATCTTATGTGTATCTTGAATTGAATTAATTTTAAGATAATACTTCGTAAAATCGATTTGTAAAACTGTAGAAGAATTTGACTTCCAATATCGACTTTTCACCAAAACGAAAAACTTAATATGGCAAGAATTTCTTTCAAGTACAATACTATCCAAAAATTATTCACTGCTTATATTTTCACTTTTGTTGTTCAATAATTATCCTTTAAATCAAAATCACGTTACGTTCTTCCTATTTTTATGAAACAACAACAAATAACTTAAAAGTCAAAGAATTAAATTGATTTGCAAGGAAATAAAATGGACAACGAATCAATTAAAAATTAAATAGAATAATCAATGCTTTAAATTCATAAAGGAGAAAGAAAGATCGTAAATATAATCGAAATTGTAATAAGAAATACATTAATGATAGAACTTTCAAACTAATTTTAAGTGGAATAACAAGAAGCGATTAATATGTTTCAAGAGCTAAACATAAAAAACAACAGTATATCTAAATAGAAACATGTAAACAGCATGATTTTTTTAGCATTACAAGTGGTTAACGAAATCAATCCTAATTGACTTTACTGTCTTCTGTATACATTATTTTATAATGCATTTCTTATTACTATTGTGATGTGTTAATCGTTAATCACAAGCTAAAATTCAGTCAACAACATTCCTTTCAGTCAAATTATGATAAATCTAAATGTCATATCTAGAAATCTATACCAGTTATACTAGAGATATAAATGCTTGTTAATTTTAGATGTTAAGATTTACATTTTATCAAACTTTTTTGTTGTGTGCTGAAGAGTATTTCCAATTAAAGTTAATATTGGCCATTATTTACTTCGACAGGTATTTGACAATGCAGTTATTACCGATTCTATTACCGACCCGTAAAATTTCTATCAAAATAACAGCTTTAAGAACAACCTTTGAACAGTTGACCATTTATAATCATTTATCCGTTTACAATAACATCAGTTGTGCGCAATAAATTTTTGCTATTGCCCATATTGCGCGATACATTTTTGAGGACAAAAAATATTTAAAAAGGAATTGTCATTCATTTTCAAATCAAAATTAATTCATGAAAATTTAATCCAAGTTATTAATTTCTTTTTCAAACTCCGCATTAAAACGTTGACTATCGGAATATACAGTGCTGAACAAAAGTATTGGCACAGTATGGTTGTTGTAATACAAGTGCTTATTACTACTAAACAAATTGATTTGAAGGAAAAACTTTTTGACATATTCATTTATTATCTATTTCTAGCTTATTACATAGTAGAAGCAATAATATAAATACATTGATTCGTGAAACAATAGCAAAAATGCATTTATTTAACATTTTATGGGTGGACGAAAGTATTGGCACATGATCCTAAATGTAGTATATCTGCATTTGTTTGAAAAATTTTCGATCGTCATTTTAAAATCTAGTTAGGTGATACCCTGATTGTCATTTTTAACAACAGTCATTCTAAACTTCAGTCGTTTAGCAACAGGAAAAGCAAGCAAAAGTAATAATGTCAAGAAAAGCGAAAGAAATGACAAGTAAAGAGAGAGAAATAATATTAAATTTGTATAAAATGTGAAAATCTTATAGCGAAATATCGCAAATTGTTAAGAAAAGTCGTTTTACTATTAGAAGCATTGTAAAACGATTTATAAATTAATCAGATTTTGACACTACGAATCGAAGTGATTGTTTTCCCAAGTTATCTGTTAGAGAAAAACGTAAAATTGTAAACGAAGTGAAGAAAAATCCTAAATTAAACTCCTCGAAGTTCAGAATGATATTAAATAAAGAATGTTAAAAAGAAGTAAGTTCGAAAACTGTGCGAAGGGTATTAAAAACTGCTGGATATTCTGCGTGTGTTGCGCAAAGAAAAGCATACATATCGGGAAAAAATCGAAAGACGAGGGTTGAATTTACCAAAAAATTTATAACGAAGGATTCAACATTTTGGAGCAACATACTACTTTCAGATGAAAACAAATTTGACATATATAAATCCGATGGTAGAATATTATTTGGAGAAAGGCAAGTACTAAATTGAATCTACGAAATTTACAATCGAATGTAAAACATGGAGGTAGTGGAGTTATGGTGTGGGGTTCTATGGCAGTATCTGGGGTTGGCGAATTCATTTTTATAGATGATATTATAGACAAATACACATATTTGAATATATTAAAACAAAATTTATTCAAAAGTGCGGAAGAATTACATCTCCCGCGAAATTTCTCTTTCCAACAAGTCCGCGATCCAAAGCTCACCGCTTACATCGTACGCCATTGAATCATTTATAATCCTTCTCATTCCATAAATATACCACCCCAGAGTCCAGACATCAATCCTATCGAACATGTCTGGAACGAATTGGAAAAAAGTATTCAAAAACATCGTATAATGGGCAAAGCAGGCTGGAAGAATGTTCTTTTACAAGAATGGAATAAAATCGAGTCGGATTTTACAAAAAAGTGAGTTTATTCAATGCCCAAACGATTAAAGGAAATTCTTAAAAGGAAAGAAGGGCCAACTAAATATTAATATTTAATTTCAAGTCATTTTTAAACGTTTTTATTCAAATGTGCCAATACTTTTGTCCACCCATAAAATGTACAATAAATACATTTTTGTTATTGTTTCGTGAATCAATGTATTTATATTATTGCTTCTACTATGTAAAAAACTAGAATAGATAATAAATGTCAAAGGTTTTTTCTTTCAAATCAACTTGTTTAATAGTTATAAGCACTTGTACCACAAAAGCCATGCTGTGCCAATACTTTTGTCCAGCACTGTATTTTTATTTTATGGATTAGGAATAATTCTTATTGGAGAACAAAAGAGCATCTACCGAAGAAATCCAATTCCACTATTCGTCTAACTCAGTAATCCACTATAAGTGGACGAGAATCAAATTCCGTAATGAATTCAAACTCGAATACGTATTGATTAAAGTACGATCTTATTTTGCGAGTGAACCTCGAAAACTCGTGTACTGTGTGGAGTTGGGAAGAAGTCCCATGGGGTAAGCCCGGAGGATATTTGGTTCACTTTGCCTGACTCCACCTCTGATACTTTTGAACTCTATATTTCTATCTTTTTGACGACACACGCTGACATAGTAATAGAATAATCTACATCGCGTCTTTATATATCACTGGTTAATATTGAATCTTATTCAATATTTTGTATCGCTTCCCATCGCTATATTTGACTCAATTAAAATGTATCTCATTTGTTCTCTTTGTTATATCGATGTTATACGTTTAGTTCGATTTGTGTATGTATTACATTCAGCCAATAACAATAATTCGTATACTCTACCTTTATGATTATGCGAGAGAAAGTGTGCATATAATACCACAAGTAATCAGACCCACATTTCTTTAATGAGATTTCCTCCCAGCACGACAAAGTGTAATTAATTCGAGCGATACATACATAGTGAGTGTAAAATCTGTCGTGTAGCAATAATCGTGGATTTATCTTAAAATCAGACTACCTAAACTTACTAGTGTTTTGACGTTCATGGTAGTAGTTTCAGATATTTTAATTATTTTAATTATTATAATTTTTGGGAGAAATTATATATTGGATTGGCCAAGAAATAATGTAGATATTTTTAATGTAAAATAGAAAGTATTTCGTTTAACATAAATAAAGTTTTATTAAATAGTATATTGACTATATCTATCTATACTAAATAATTCCAATTAAAAACGTTCTACTTAGTTTAAGAACATTGCTTTGTACTAAAGAAAAATTCTTATTGACCAACCTAATAAGTAGATTGCGAATCCTTATAAATGATAAATATGTTAAAAGCTTATGTTATTTATGCACGAAAAGTATGCAAATATTCTCGATAATACGTATACACTAAGTATTAATAAACATTGTACAATTATTTTATTAGATTGTAATTATCGTTATAATGTATTATTAATATTTTTTGAATGTCTAAAGCTGTTAATTTGTAATATTTGACTGTTAAAATTAATTTGTACATAATTAACTTTCTTTTCATGTTTTTTAGCATTGATGTGTTAAACAAACTGCCATTTTTGCATAAACATCCGCAATCTACTAATAAGAATGTGTACAGGAATTTCTTTACAGATAATTTAGAGTAACATAAAGAATCTGAACGTTAATTAATGCTGATTTGAAATATATCCTTCAATTGCCGGTGAAGTTTTTCCAAATGTTCAAGCGATTAAAGAGACTTTAATGGTAGTAAATTGTTAATGAGTGGTAGTTAACGCAAGTTAAAATTTAAAATTAATCTACAATTTCTTACATTTTTCTGTGTGTCGTTAAATATAGCGAATAACGTTAATATTCAGACAGTATACGATCTTTAGTGTATCGCATTGTAATTTTGTTCACGATAAAGAAAAGAAATAATTTCATTCTAAATTATATTACTAAATAAAGTCTAGTTAATAAAAGTATAAATTTTATTTATATAATTATTAATGTTTTTTATATATTGTTCCTTAAACAAAACAATATCCAGTTTTAATTTTCGGATAGTATTCGATACTTTGGAAACTGATAGCATCTACATTAATTTTTACAAATGGAAAGTAATTTAACATCGTGTAGGATATTCTTTCTAGCTATTGACCTCTTTTAATCATCGCTGCATATTGTCATTCTTTTCCTTTTAATATTCTGTATTAATATTATTTCATTCTTTATTTAATCGATTTTCAGATTTCTCTAGATAATATTATAGTTTCCTTAAATCGCTGGTCTAATACATTTCATAAATTTCTTATAAAATTCATCTGTAGAAAATAAAATGGCAGCTATAATAATTAGCCATTACCTTGGTAATGTAGGATTTTTAGCTATATTAATCCTATGCAGACCAAAATCTGCGTGTCTAATAAAGAGCAACTCTCTTTAATAACAAAACAAGTTTATTTAATTGACATAATACACCAGGTTCCTCTCAATTATAACACTCAACGTCTTGACTACACACACTCTATTCTCGACTACACCCTGTCTGCCCGCTTCGCGCCCTTGCATCCCTATTTAAAGCCAGATCTATTTCATTCTATACACACGCTTTCTCTCTCAATCATTCTACAGATATTCCGACAAAAGGCTTTGCCGCTATCATTTATTCTTTCTGCGCCAAACACTCGATACCGTCGTTTGTTACTCCTTGTTTTTCAAAGAGCCGCCCAAACGCTTCCATGCGCTCCGTACACTCATTCACCTCGTCAAAGCCGATGCCGTTGTTTATTATTTGATAGAGTCCTCCTTCGCCATTCGCCACCCCACAGTAATATATCGTTACTTTAAAATTAGACCTATTCTCGAAAGAAGTTCCGCATAGTGCCAGTGTTCAGTCTCCCATCACTGGGCGATTATATATTGAGCGAATGTACTACATCTACGAATCAAATTATATATTATCGAATCTCATAAATGAGATGCATTGCGATCGAATAATATACAATAATTAAGCATTGGCGTAGATATTGGATTAGTGTTAATTATGTAACATAAAATAAAGGAATATTTAGAAAATTTGTTCTATGAGTACGTCAGTACACACCACTATAAGGGTCGATTAAAAACTTTAAGAACATCAAAGATGGAGTCAGGCGAAAGTACGGTAGGATTTCTTGTAAAACGCTCGATAAAAGTATCGAATTTTAGAAATTTACATTAATCTTGTAAAATATCAATCAGTTTCGATTAGATTTTATTACATGTATTTAAGAAACATAGTTCGTATTATTTCACAGACCGTCTTTGATTCACACGCAACCAGTCAAAATATATAATCACAGATCACTCGGGTGACTAATTTACGGACATGTGCAAGATGGTGAAAATGTTGGGTCGGGACGGGATCCAGAAAATATTCAAGATCTCGAAAATGTCAGAGAACTCCGATATATTCAAATTATATACAAATAATATGTAGGATATTTTTTGACTTCCCCAGGTATAGAAACTCCGTTAGCGTCTGGTGGCCAGACGAGCCTGGGGAAGTTGGGGCCAGGCCACGTGAGGTAGCCTCGCTCAACCCCGGTTTTCCCCATTGTAAACCGGGGGTGACGCGTCCGTGGGCACCTCTCGGGAAGGGTCCCCGCGTGGGTGACCCTTCGGAGAGCCTAACCCGAAGGAGGAATCCCTTCCACCCCAGAGCGTTACGTGGAGGGAGCTTTCTCCTCCTTCGGGGGAGGCTCTTGCCTTCCAGACGGGCTTAAAAGGGTCCGCTCTGGAAGATAGAGGAGAGTTTTGAGATAGTCATTAGAGAGTTGAGGTAGTCCATGAGAGAGTTGAGACCGAGAGTTGTGATTGCGAGAGTTACGCGTTATTGAGAATCGAATAGAAAATACAGACTGCAGTGAATCTGAGTATTCCGAGGTACTCTCCAGCGAGTAGAGACTGTGTGACTCTACAAATATATATAGAGTTAGTCTTTTCAATTTAGTCTTTACCTTGCAAGACTTGTCACATCTGCCAGATTCGAGGAGCACGCTTAGGCTGATAGCAACTTCACTCTTAACGGATGATTAGGAGGTCAACACACTTGCAGAATACATCCGCGATCTTCCCAAAGTTCCACCGCTTAGTGGCCACTATAAAATTACACCATCTCCAGGAGTGGTTAATTTAGGCTAACAAGGGATATACTCAACCCATACACGCCCATTTTGATGAAATTTACGTGAGAGATAGTTTTAAAAAAAATATTTAACGCGTATTTTTTTTTTCTCGGCCATTGTTCATATTGAAGAGGTAAAATCGGTCCTTAATGGGAGGGATTGAAAGCATATTTTTGGAATATTTCGAGAACTGAAAGGGTTAGAGTCAAATTCTTTTATGCAAAGTGCAGCTATTTATATGGGAAATGTAGCTACGCAGAAATAAGTATGATAAATTAATTTGTTCAAATAATATATTTAATATTCGACGTTTTTTAATCGTTTATCTTATTAAATGTTAATTCATTTTTATTTAAATGAATGCAGGTAATCTTTGGATCAAAATAGGGAATACATACTTTGAAACTATTTACTTTTTCGCTATAAATAATAATTGTGACACAAATAGTTTTCAGTTATTACGTATCATGAGAAGTATCATGGGTCGTATTCTATGCCTATAGTAAACTTTTTCAATGTTTTGGGTAATTGTCAGTAGTTTATTGTTTTATAATTGGCCATTGGCGATGCATCGTACTGTAGTAAGCAGAATTATGTTCCCACCACAGTTGTAAGGAACATAGGCTTTCATGTATTGTATATTATCTTTGAATGACATATTATGCAATTGTATTTTTCTATTAGAATATTTATGATAATGTAATGAAACAAAAAGGCACAGGAAACTTCGTTGCGATTTTCTAACAGCCTCTTCCAATTACCAAAACAATTCGACCATTGGAGTTTTCTATTTTATATTTACCTGGTTATTTCTTTTTTTATAATATTTTTTTATTGCGTCGAATAATGAGCAGGTACGAACAGCAATTGTTCCCACGCGTCGCGAATTGTGTCGAAGTTATTTCCTTCGTATGAACGCGTGGTGCGCTCTAGACGTCTTACGGTCTAGAGCTGTTATTGTTGTTCGGTAGCCGAATGTTAATCTGCTTCCACCTTACTCCTTCCTCGGAGTCGCGATTCTAACTGACCGTTTTTATGTGATATTTTACGAGTTCGAACTAGATTCTTTGAAGACTGGACTGTGTCTGTTTGAAAGTTTGAATTTGACTGTTTGAACGTTGTGGTTTGACCGACTGACTCTTTTGCGTTAGTCAGTTCCTCACCTTGGCATGTCGAGGATGCGCGCTGATTGGTTGTTTGGAAAAATGTTAATTTCCCAATCAACGGCATCCTAAGTGTCGTGCTCACTCCTTCCATGCACCCTTGGCGCGCCTTCTCCTGCAGGGGTTGGATGACACTTGAGCAGGCGTGAGGTCATGGGTTTTTCCCAAGGGTTACAGTGTTCGTCCAGGTCTGATCCGTCGGTAGTTTGTTACCCTTAGCGGGACTTCGGGATGACCCTTCAGAATTACCGAGGTTTATAACACGTCCTTTGGCTATTGAGCGTAGGCGAGATGAAGATTTGAAGAATATTAGTTTCATTGCCCCCCAATATACCGAGAGCCCAACTCTAAAATAGTCTGTCTTTCCGATCGTGTTATAAACCTTGGAAATACCGACCTCACGGCTTATTTAGCGATGCCAAGGCGGGATACTCCATATGCATCGCGGAACATCCTCCCCTCGTTGATCGGATGCCGATCAAGATGAAGATACCTACTTGTGTGAAGCGGTGGGTGCATATGGCGGTGTACTTAATTAGTGTTTTGCAGCTGTTGTCGTATCTGCTGGAGACACGAGATCCTGGGATGCTATGTCCAGGGAGGCTGACTTCTGAGCAGTTGACTCCTGGGGAGCTGTGTCGTGGTGATCTGTGTCCTGGGAGGGTGAGTCCAAGGATGTTAGCTTCCTCGATTGAATGGTCTCCTTTTCCTCGCACTGCCCGGGTAGCGGCACCAGCCGCTTCACGTTTCGATCCAGTGTCCCGGTGGCGGTCTTGAGCGTGACGGTTCGAATGATGCCGTCAGAGTCGGGATGTACTTGGGTGACCCGTCCGAGAGGCTACTGCATCGACGGCTCGTTGTCTTCCCTGATCAAGACTATCGTGCCCTTCTTGATCGGGTGACTGCCGCTCGACCATTTTTTCCGACCGATCTCATTGAGATACTCGCGGTGCCAACGAGTCCAGAAGTGTCGTTTGACCTTCTAGACGTGTTGCCAGGTGCATAGGCGGTTATTCGGAATGTCTCTGCAATCAGTCTCTCTGAAGCTTGTTAATGAGTCGCCAATGAGGAAATGACCGGGAGTGATTACAAGAAGATCGTTGGGATCGGCGGATATAGGAGTAAGGGGGCGAGAATTGAGTATGACCTCGATTTCAGCAATCAGGGTGTTAAGATCCTCGAATGTAAACCTCACGGTGATTGCGACGCGTTTAACGTGGTATTTGAATGATTTTACTGCGGCCTCCCACAGTCCCCTGAAATGCGGTGTTTGAGGTGGGACAAAATGCCATTGGATGCATCTTTCTGCTAAAAAGGCTGCTACCCCCCTTTTGTGAGCCTCTGTCAGGATCAGCTCGTGAAGTTCCCGAAGCTCGTTGTTCGCTCCCACGAAATTGGTGCCGTTATCGGAATATAAGTGAGCGCAGACGCCGAGTCTCACAATGAATCGGCGAAGAGCAGCGATGAACGCTTCGGTGGTGAGATCGCTCACCAGTTCCAAATGTACGGCCTTGACGGCTAGACATACAAACACCGCTACATATACCTTAATGTGTTTACGATTTCGATGTCGCTTCTCCTTGATGTAAAAGGGTTCGCAATAGTCGACGCCTACACGTGTGAACGGGCGTGACTCGGTGACTCGAGCTTCGGGGAGGTTGCCCATGATGTAATTCACCGATGGTGGTTGTGCCTTGCAGCAGCGAAGACATTCCTTGATCACCTTCTGTTCCGTCCCGGAGAGCGAGTTTATAACATAATTTTATTCTAAGGCTTACACTTTTGCCAGAACTAACGGTCTATTTTATATTTTATACCGCGACTGCAATTCTGGAGGTTCGATGTGCCTCAATGCCGTTCTAGCGGATTAAGCGTACAAAGGTAAAGCGAAATTTAGGTATTTTACTAGAAACCAGACACGACAGATGGGACCCACTTGTGACAGACCCAACAAGCGACGGACGAACGACACTTATAAATCACGTCATCGACCATCAAAAATCGGCTCCTTGACAGTTTCCTACTCCTTAGCCAAAGGTCCTTATGTCACACCCTCTGTCCAATTAAAACTATTTACCTTTCCACCACCAACATCTATTTTACCCAATCAGAACTGAACTAGACAAAACTCCGGACTGAACACGACGAGACAGGACTTACAGCAAAATCGACGAGTCAGTTCGTCTTCGGCACCAATCCTTCAAACATCTAAATTGCACATACAAACGCGTGTTCGAAACGGTACTCCGTTAACGTCCCAATATAACTATTCTACACTTTTCTCTAAATAAACACTCTCTTTGACCACACACGATCTGGATCCTTATTATTTCAACTAGTCACGCAATATTAAATTGGCGCGTGATAAGCGTTCTTGGAAATCGAAGGGATTCGATACCGTAGGACGCTACACCTTCCACACCTGGCTTCGGCCGTCTATGGGCCAATACCGACGACGAGTCGCGTAAAGAGTGCCTTGTACGCCGGAATGGATTCGCATGCGATGTTCGTGTTCGATGACTAAAGTTGTGATGCGACATTTTGGTAGAACGATCGCGTGTTTCTGTGAGAATGGCATTAATGATTTCGTCAATCTTCCTCCCACGCGCAAGATGCCACTTTCGTCAATGAATGGATTCAACCGCTGCAATTTGCCTCTGATTTCTGCGTCCCTCGTCC
>NW_016911642.1:0-311 GCF_001483705.2 Eufriesea mexicana | reverse complement strand
TCTTTCCTCCTTATTTATGCAAGATAGTTAGCTCTCCACGATATTTGTCAAAAATGTCAATAAAATTGAGGTTTCCAGCTAGATTCTACTGCATTCCAATGGCTACAACAATCCAGAAGTATCTTTCAACCTTACTTAGGGAAGGATGTTAGCTCACAACGATATTCGTAAAAAATGTCAAGAATATTGAACTTTCCAGCAAGATTCCATAGCATTGCAAAGCCTATAGCACGCCAATAGAATCTTTCCTCCTTATTTATGCATGATAGATAGGTCACCACGATATTAGTCGAAAATGTCAATAAAATTCG
>NW_016911641.1:733752-735057 GCF_001483705.2 Eufriesea mexicana | reverse complement strand
TTGGATCAGTTAAATGATCATGAGCTGATTTGCTCTTACCACTAGACTTTCTATTTAATATCGAAGATTCTTCTTCACTTTCTTCTTCATCTTCCTCTGCTTTTTCGCCAAATGATAAAAGATTGAAGTTACTGTAACAAAATTTTTCATTACAAAGAATAATACTATCATGGATAAATGCTACAAACATATATGATTTTTACTTTATTCCTGTCCTTTACTTCTTCACTTTTCTGTACTATTATTCTTGGTATAATTTCAGAAAATGGATTGTTCAATAATTCAGCTTTTATCATTTTTGAAGCATAAAGTGGTTTATCATTCTACAAAACAGAGGAAGTATTATATTTATATCAATTATTGATACATTTTCTTATAAACATTAAATTTACCTCATCTACAAGTGCTTCTTCAAGTTCAAGCATGTCATATCTTGTTTCTTCAGTAACATAACCAAAAGTTGAATGTTTATTCTGCAAATCTAATTGAGAACCAAGAGTAAAGAAGAATTGGAAACCACTGTTATCTTCTCCAGCATTAGCCATAGCGATTAAACAGCGACTACAGGAACGTAATCTAAAACGAACTGAAAAAAAGTATTCAATTCAGTTAGAGAAAATTCCACTCTACACTGATATATAGCACAAACCTAATCAAGAGGACTAATTACGGAAATAGAAAAGAAAATGCACTATTACGCAGCAAGATTTCACAGCCACTAACACATTCGGCACTATTGTTCGAAAACGCACTCTCGAAACCGAAAAAAGATATCCAATCCCGTTACAGAAAATTCTACTCTACACTAGTATATAAAACAAACCTAATCAAAAAGCCTAATTTCGGAAATAGAAGCCAAAAAAGTTTATTGCGCAGTACGATTTCACGACCACTGACACATTCGGCACCATTTTTCGAAAATGGAAGCTCGAAACCGTAAAAAAATATCCAAACCCGATAAGGAAAAAATCACTCTACACGAATATGTGAAAAAATCCGATTCAAAAAGCCTACTTCAAAAGATATAAGCCAAAAAAGTAAATTGCGTCGCACGATCTGTCAGCCACTGACACATTCGGCACTATTTTAGAAAAACGCACAATCGAACCCGAAAAAAAATATCCAATCCCGGTAAGGAATAAATCACTCTACGCGAATCAGTGGAAAAATCCGACTCAAAAAGCCTAATTCAAAAGATAGAAGCCAAAAAAGTAAATTGCGTCGCACGATCTGTCAGCCACTGACACATTCGGCACTATTTTAGAAAAACGCACACACGAAACCGAAAAAAAATATCCAATCCCG
>NW_016911641.1:711013-731356 GCF_001483705.2 Eufriesea mexicana | reverse complement strand
ATATACACGTTAATTATTAACAATATAATTCTTCGTTTCTTTTTTTATATCTCTCAATTTATTTTTTATCCTTTCCTTCATTACTCTGAAAATATAAATATAAGACAGTCAATAAAAATTCCTACTTTCTGTAACATAGTTATAACGTAAACAATAAAGTAATCTTCCTCTTTCTTTGTAACTTCTAATTCTTCTAGAGTTTTCACTTCGTCGTCACCTTCTCAATCGCTAACACGGTCTGCCTTCCTTTTTTTATTTGCAAGTCCAGGTGGTTCAACAGCTGGTTGTGAGCTTAAATGGTCATGAGTTGATTTGTCCTTACCACTAAACTTTTTATTTAATATCACAGATTCTTCTTCATCTTCCTCTGCTTCTTCACCAATTGATAAAAGATTGAAATCTCTGTAACAAAATTTTTCATTGTCAAGAATAATGATATCAAGGCTAAATTCTGCAAACATATATGATTCCTACTTTACTGCTGCTATTTTAGTTTTTGAACTGTCCTTTAATTCTTCACTTTCCTGTACTATTATTCTTGGTATAACGTCAGAAAATGGATTGCTCAATATCATAGTTCTTGTCAATTTTGGAGGATAAAGTGGTCTATTGTTCTACAAAAAAGAGAAAATATTATATTTATATCAATTCTTGCTATATTTTCTTGTAAACATTAAATTTACCTCATCGACAAGTGCTTCTTCACGTTTAAACATGTTATATATAGATTCTCCAGTAACTTTACCAAAGGTAGTATGTTTATTCTGCAATTCTGGTGTAGAACTAAGAGTAAAGAAGAATTGGGAACCATTGTCATCTTTTCCAGCATTAGCCATAGCAATTAAATCTCGTCGACAGAAACGTAATCTTGTATGAAATTCGTCCTAAAACACATATTCAATAATTATTTTTTAATAAAAAAGGAATTTAGTTTATTTTGAAATATAATCTTACTTTAAATGGTTCTCCATATATTTTACCATCTTTTTCTGTACCTGTGGAATCATCACCTTGTGTTATGAATCCTTTGATAATTCTATGAAATATAGTGTCATCCCAGTAACCATTGATACATAATTGTATGAAATTTCTACATGTCTTTGGAGTTTCTTTTGCCTGTAATTCTAACTCAATAGCACCAACAGTTGTTTTCATGATAACCTAGTCATATATGTGCCACATAATTATTATTCCTGTTGCTTTTATAATTTCCAAGTCCATATAAATATTACTAGATATTTTTACCTTAATGCAACATTTACACTTTATATTCAATTTAACTTTACCTTTCATAACTATTACCAAATGTTCATTCTCCATTTCTTCAATGATCCCCATATTTGTATGTTGATGCCATACATCTTTCATTCTTAATACATATACTATCTCTTCTATGTTTCTTGATTCAACATAATATGCTTTCCTCTTCTCATTGTTTTCATTCGGACCTCTCCCTTTCTTTATATACCTCAGCTCCATCATTCTAAAACTTAAAATATTAGCGATGATTAGTGTCTTTTACCACTCATATTAATACTTATTTAGATCAGGAATACAACATACCTTTCAATCTCACTGTATTCTCTATATCTTGTTATTATTCGGGGCCATCATCTACATTAATTTTATTCCCTTTTATCTGTCTAATCCATCTCCATTTTCTGAATCTTTATTTGACTATCAAAGATTTCTATCCGGTATGTCATATGGTTAGTAGACCTAGAATGCAATAAACATATCATACCATACATATTTGTGTTACTGTTTCAATTTTTTCTTGCTATAAAATATAATTCTTGGCATCTCATGGCTCTAAGCTGGTAACATTCCACGAGTAGAATATTTTTCTACTGTTGCACGTGCCTGTTTATTTCAACAGAATATTGTCTTTTCACAACCAAGCTCTGCAATCACTAATAAAAGGTAGAAAAACTATGGCTCATAACTTACACTATTTAATTACAACTGAAGGTTATGTTAATACGAAGGCATTCTTTTGCGTGATGCAGGCACACCTGCATGAACACAATGTTTCCGGCGTTTGTTTGCAATTTTTTCTCATTTCCTATGCACTCTCCTCCTCACTTGGAGAAAAATTAACAATAAATATATACTATTATAAGAAAGCATAAAAAATAAATTTGTTTATTAATAAATTTTAGTTACAATTGTTTATCTACAATGTTTTCATAGGTGAAAAATTAATACAAAATAAAAAAGACATTAAAAATGAAACTATGAAACTACAAAAGAAAGGAAAGGAATCGTAGTATTATTATATCAATATCAATTTAATTTGGATATTTGTAATATTTAGAAGCATCTGATAAACTTGGTCATAAAATTTATGTAAACAATAAGTATTCTCAATTCTTTTACTATAGAAGAATATAAATTTAAAATATATAATAATTTTCTACAAATACTAAATAGATCTATGTTTAAATTCCGCGCGTCATTTCATCCGCATTCCATCATCACTTTCGTTCGTAAAAGCATCTTTTCTTGACAGAAGGAGATAGATACTCGTTGGAAAGAGTTCGCAGACGAATCCCGAACACGTGAAAACCTCTTTCGTTACGCGATTCTTGTCTCGAAAATGACACAGAGTCGATAGAAGCGACGAATCACTACTGAATACTCTATCTCCCTGACAGTCTGCAACGAAACCGATGATTCTTCGTCAATTTGTGGTTCCATCGGTTTGAAAGCTTTCAAGCTTTTCTTCCTCGCCATGTGGAAATTCTTTCTCTCTTTCTTCCTTCCATTCCCCCCGCTTTCTCTTTCATTCGCGAATGATAGAACTCAGCCTTTATTCCGGAATAACGAAACTATTCGCGAATGTCATTTGCCTCTCTTTTCCTCTTAAATGTGCAAGTAGATCAAGGGAGAGAAACATGGTAAGTCCATTTTTGTTGATTTTCTTAATTTAATGCAGTTTCGTGGCTGAAAGGGAGTATTTTGATTGAAATTGAAGATGGGAATATTCTGTTCGGTTCTTTTTTAGAAACAAGTGACGAATACAGGAAGTTTCGCAAAATTGAAAGATGAAATGATCAATCTTGCGAGGATTAATATTCTTTTACTATTTTTTAACAAAAAGGTAACTCGAAATAAATATGTCAGATGGGTACAGAAATAGAAAGCTTTCAAAAAATGAATATTGAACCTAAATAATTATGTGTTTGGAATACTGTTGACAAAAAGGTAAATAAAATGATAATAATCTGTCGGATATGAAGACAGGAAGCTTCTAAAAACTGGTAATAAGTCTAGGGATATTTTTAGGTTATGTATTGGCAGAAATAGAGTACTTTAATGTAACGTAAGATATAATGTCATAAATATCATAAATATCTTCATGGAATTATTTAGAATGTGAGCTAAAGCTTGATAAAGTTTCGTTATACTCTATAGTATGAACGTTTAGCAGAATAGTGATGAAGGCACAACTCCTATCTATGTATTTCATGGTTGCTGCTCCGCGGGTTGCCTCTGACAGACGTACAATGGAACGTCTATTGTTGGAACTAATAGGGAAACAAAGTGTTCGAATAAGGAAATTTTCGAATAATGGTGTAGGATGGCCGTGTATTGTTAGAAATGCCACGGGAGGATGGGAATGAAACAGGAGGATGTAAGATTTTGGTAAGACGTTTTTACATTTTTCAGATGTCAAGAGAGAATACAGGCAGATCAAACCATTGAACAAATCTTGATTAAATTTTTGTTACAATAGTTCTAAAAAATCAACAGTACTAAATTATTAATAATAAACTTTCAATAGTATTAAAAAGAAATCGAGTACAGAGGTTTTTAAGTAAAGCTTGTGGGAGTCAAAAATCGTACAAAAATTAACAAATACTGATTTAATTTTTACTTAAATTTTTACTAAAATTCTATTATTCAGTGTAATTAATAATTTATAAAATTGTTTCAGTACAGTGCCCATTGTATTACTTAGAAATTAATAAAATGGGGAATGAAATATATTATATTGAAATAAAGATGTAATAAATGCTAAAAGTAGAAATGGAATGTAGATAAAAATTAAAAAATCGTTATCTTGAAATTTCTGACTTGTGCATTCTATTGAAAACGCATTTATGATTTAAAAATTATAGAAATAAAATTGACATAACCACGTTACATTATTATATTTGAAATTATGTAATCTACCCATAAAGTTGTCTATAATAAACATAATATTGTCTATATTAAAGATTTTGCAAAATACAATCATACAATTTCATTGGACCAGTCGCCATCTTTTATTTCGTATCTTCTTTTTCCTTTAATTAATATCTTATTTTATTATTCGTACAATCCACCAATAAAAAATCAAATTAAAATCTATAAAATCCATTTACTTTGCTTACAATCCCAAAATCAACTTGCTCCATAATAACTCCTCCAATATTTTAGGTTATGTTACAAAACTAAGGTTCAAAATAGTTGTTTAAGAAGAATCCATCGAAGAATCGAATTAAAATCAATAAAATCCCTTTACTTTACTTACAATCCCAAGACCTACTTACTCCATAATAACTCCTCCAATATTTTAGGTTATGTTACAAAACTGAGGTTCAAAATGGTTGCTTAGGAAGAATCCATCGAAGCATCGAATTAAAATTTATAAAATCCCTTTACTTTGCTTACAATCCAAAAATCAACTTACTCCATAATAACTCCTCCAATATTTTAGGTTATGTCACAATAACTTACAAAACATGAAACTTAAGATTGTTTCAAAATGATTCACTATTAAGAAACAAACAAAGAAACTATTCTAAACGAGGAAGGAAAAGCTCGATTATTATTAATTACGTCAAATGAGCGAGTTTCGAGAAACCAGATTAATTAGCGAATTACACGGTGCATAATTGCTAAAGAACGCGATCGAACCAGGAACTCGACGCCATCGCGCATAAGAAGTTAAACCTGGCATTTTCACTCGGCGAATGTAGGTTCACGGTGAATTTCTCATCAATCATCCTCGACGTCGTTGGGACCAGGCTTTTCCACCACTCTGTGTCGCTTATTCGAACAGGCGTATTCATAAGATGGAATTCTGCGAACAGCCACGTCGACTTTTCTCCGTCCGATGTATCTCTGACTTCTGACTTATCTCGAGATCTCGTTCTGGACCAAAGCTGCGCAAAACGAATTTGTTACAATTATAGCAACTATTTTGAATCAGTATACCTCCGAAAATTTATATTCGTAAATTAACCCTCTATGGACCGAATATATATTTTTCTTGACTATAAGAATTACATGTAACATAAAATCAACAAATACCAACCAAAAATTCAGTAGTTTTGACAATTTTATTATAACGAATTCATATTGAAAGTTTGAATTAACAACGTTTGTACTATTGTCAAGATAATATGTAATAGATAGACAAGATAATTTTCCACGCCATCTTCTGGAAAAAAGGTCATAGGGGTCCATAGAGGACCTAACCTATCATGATCGAATAACCGGTAAATGAAAAAGAATTAGAATTTTTTAAAATGGAACCACGGGAGGTATTGTAAAAATAATTATAAATATATCGAAAGAAAAATTGCGAACTGGAGTGATGAAGACGATAACGTTGAATGTAGTATTTAATAAAATATCCATACATTAGCATGTAACTTGAAAGTTACAGGGGCCCATAGAGGGTTAACTATTCAAATTTGCATCTTTAAATTCAAACCTATAGAAATTTGAATTTAATCGCTTCATTTCTGCTATGTCGTGAGAATTTTTTGAATCTACTATAGGTGACTACTTAATATTATTTGTCGTTCTTTCTGTAAATTACTCGAAATTATACTTATTCTTTTTATTATTACCATCGTTATTCAATGGTGACCCCTGTCGCAATTAACATGTCAAACACGGTTATACATTGTAACTTATCTATTGTAGATAATATTTTAAGGTTATATATATCGCATAATAGAAAATTCATCATGGCGTCACGGGCAATCTCTGTAAAACTGACGTGGCATTCAACGTGTTAATTTTCGAGGTTTAATTTTCGAAAATTTTTTGATAGCAGTGGAATATTTATTATTTGTACGATAATTATTATTTATTATTTGATATAATATTTATTACTTGTATGCAAACGATAAAGAGTGTGTAAGAGTTATGTGTATGTTGACATTGAAGTGTCAAGGAGTAAAAGTCATGGTAATTTGAAATAAATTTTTTCTTTTATTATTATTATTATTTTTATTTTTATGTAAGATGATTGCACTAAGAGAAATATTTAATATGATCTCCATTAACTTTTCATGGAATGTTTGTTACTTGCATGATTGCTGGTGATAAAGAGTATGTATGTTGACCTTGAAATGTCTTACAATGGAAGTCATGGTAGTTAGAAACAAATTGGCGAGTGAAATTTTTTCTTTTTATTATTTCTTTTATTTTAATATTATTTTTATTTTTATACAGGACGATCGTTTCATCATGTTTCTGTACAAAATTTCTATACCATCAATTTTTCTGTAAAATTTCTGCAATACTAATATTGGATTAAAAAATTTTTATTTCACATGTCTGATCTATTTTTCCATCAAAAATGAGCTGCTACTTGGGCCATATTAAAATCGATTCTCGAAACAAACAAACACGAACATACCTTCGCAATCTCCCCGAAATCTCTGCCCAATACAGCTGATATAATTGAAAATTCGCATTGCGGATTTTAATTCACTTCATCATGCAACGGTGTTGTCACGTTTGTCGATCTGATTGCTGTCAATATTAACCTACTTATGTTTGCGCGAGCATCATCCGTTTCGCGAAATCTCTGCTGTAATAATCGATTGGTATCCGGCTGTGTCCCTGGTGACAACCGGAAATGCCCGAAATTTCCACGGCTGCAGCCATCGCTGATGGCAACTCGATTTTCTCCCCTGTGAATACCCGAGCAAAGCTCCGATCGCATCGAATACCGCCTGAACCTGAGGATACCTGCGAGCGTGGGAAAAATTATTGCAAGTTCGCCGACGTTCTCGAAGTGGAAAGTTTGGGATTGTTTATGGTCCAGGAAAGCTTTCGAACGATGATTAATGCGAATGGATGGCTGTTTGGCCGATGTATAAGTGGTATCGGGTTTAGTTAACGTGAATTTTTCGTACATGGATTGCACGCTCGTCACGCGTGTTTAGAATAAAATATATTTATATATAACATAATTTGAACAATTTATATAAAATATATTTATGCTAAATATTTTAGATATGTTTGTATAAAAGTATTTTTGTGGTGAATGTTGCAAATATACCTGAATTAAATAAATAAGAAATATGTATATATATTTATCTACAATATTTATGTACAATAATAAATATTCTATATACGCTTATAATAGTATATATTTGTATTAAATATTTTAATTATACCGAAAATATAAGTATACCGAAATATAATATAGTATAGTATAAAATAGTATGTACATATATAGTATATATGTTTAGTCTTATAATACTTATAATACTATATATTTCTATGACATATTTGAATATATTAAATATACCGAAATATAATATAGTATAGTATATACTAGTATGTACATATGTAGTATATATGTTTAGTCTTATAATACTTATAATACTATATATTTGTATGAAATATTCGAATATAATAAATATACCGAAATATAGTAAAGTATATAGTATATACAAGTATATACATATATAGGATATATGTATAGACTATTTATTTTCCCACACAATAAAGGCATACACACAAGCTCAGCCTACAGTCTAGTTTCAATGAGGATCTCAAAAATATTTTATAATAATAATCAACTATTTAATGATATAAAAAGATTAGAGAAGTTATTATATTAAAAAGATTAGGGAAATATTTGACACTATTCAAACGTTCGAAATATTCAAATAAGCAAATCAGAAGTCACGTGATACAAAGCCAAAGTATTTAAATTAAAATATAAGATATTGAAATAATAGAAAATAAAATTGGGGATAAAACAAGAATTAATAGAAAATTACACATGCCTCAAAACATACTCACGAATAGTTAAATGTCCTTGAAAAAAATACTCGAAAATATTTTTCAAAAATCCTAAAAAGTATCATCTGAATAGATAGATCACAGTTATTGTTCTCTCCATTTATCTATCGTGTTAAAAGAAAATTCACTGTCCCAGTGACATCTGCCTTCGTGCATAATACCTCGTTAAACAATGTGACACAGTTTAATTCGAAAACAAGCAGGATTGGGAGTGTTTTAAGTTCACCGCAGCTAGACCGATCGCCCCAGACAGAGAGCAAGTGTTTATGCAAGCCAATAATCATTTGTCCAGCAATACTCGATGCTAATGCACACAGTGCGCATCCGCGAACGATAAATATTGCGAAATGGATTACTCTCCGGGTAGAGTAACAGCGTTTGACGATGTTTGAATGTGTTTGATCGGGCGTTACGTTACGTTTGACAGCGTTTGACAGTGTTTGGCGACGTTTGACGATGCCTGAGTTATTCATCACGTATCGAGTCGGCGTGACTGGCGATATAAATGCTCGTTGACCGTAGGGAACGAGCAATTATCGCTTGGGACGCCAATGCGAGCGATGGCGTCCCTCGTAACGCAATGATACGATAACTTTTCGTTTTGTGCGGCATTTATAAAGAACCCCGATCGATACAGTGCTTATTCAATGGTGTAATTCAACGTGTAATTCCTTTCGATCAATATAGGACATGGGGAATGATTTTTCATGATTTTAATATTGAAACAATTTTTTTCGTATTTGTTTATTTATTAAGTTAAAATTTATTATATTTGTAAAAATTGAAAACTTATTATTCTTAGAAATTTTTATTGAAATAGACTTATAGATAGTGAGATAATCATGTGCTTGAAATTATGTTAAAATATAATATTGATATATTGATATTAAAATTAATTAATGATATAATATTGGTATATTAATATTGAAATAATATTAATAATCATTATTGTTTATGTTGGAATATTTTTTATTTTAGTATGAAAGTAAGAAGAATTAGAATTATTAATAACGGTGTTAATAAGAAGATAAGTTTAATAAAAATGTAGTATTTCTTATGCATTTTATTTTCAAGAAACTTTAAGAAAATAAATTTTTTAATCAATTAGTCTACATTGAATTATGCTCTATTGTTGTTTAAAAGTAAGAATGCTTGCGACGTTATATTTCTCGATTTTTACGACACTTTAATCGGTTCGTAGCTTTTAGGGTACGTTCTGTTTAGTTTCAACGATTTTCTCATTTATACAATTACATACATGTGTGTAATGCCAAGTTCGTGCTAATGTAACGAAGAAAATAACAATTCCTGCTCCGATAATAGAACGCTCTTAGCAAATAAACACTGAAAAAGAATTAAGAAAATTGAGAGCAATAAAAGTATAATTTCATTAACGAAAATTAAAAACGATATAGGAAAATTGAGATTATAATATGTGTACACGTATATATACACAAATTTATTTCCTTTAAATAAGCAACAATATTTATTTAATTATATTACTGATAAGAATTTCATATAAATTTAATATAAATTAAATTTTAGTAAACAGGGTACCACAAAGTGTGTAAAATTTTACAGGAAATTATTGTGTATGTAAAAATAAGTAAAAAATGTAGAATAAATTTTTTTCATTGGAGGTGTTGTTTTTGAGAAAACAGGTTGAAAATTCGTGGGGAGTACGCGCTGTCTGCTAACTTCACGCTGTACGAATCCAATATGGCCGCCGACGAGGGCCATATTTCTAACTCGATTTTCTTCAGAACGAAGCTTCCTACGTAAAAATTTTATTTTACATTTTCAATTTGTTTTTATCTACAGAATAATTTCCTGCCAAATTCCACCATAATTATTAACATATTCGTTACAATTATACACAGTAAATTCTTATTCTACATATTTAAGACACTTAAGACAGTATGATACCTAATCAACAGACACGTTTTAAAAAATAATATTAAAAATTCTGAAGTATCCAAAATCCAGACAGAAATAAAATATTTCCGCACACCTTGCTCTCGAATTTTAAATAAAGCTTAAAAATTAAAAGGACAAAATACCTACCGATACATCAAAAGGTATCATAATCGATCAATTATTCTTTGCCCCTTGTAGTCTACTATTTTTCCATCAATTAATATAACTCAATCGTGCGTCCAATATCCGTGCGATTGATTCGCGTGTCGGCCAAAAAATGGCCACGAACGAGCTAATGCACTTCATCGTTCACGCGTCGATTAACGTATCAAGCAATATCCAAGCTGTAATCGCATCGTTATTTGACCGGCGGCGTATCAAATCTAAATTAGTACGCGCCTGTAGCTCGGTTTCATGGAAGTTAACGAACCGGGTAATTCGCTGGCATTACTATAATTCCGACAAATTTACGGGCAGAAATGTATCATTAATTCACATACCGACAGAGAGGTGGACGGTTCAACTTTCCGCTAGGTTTCTGCCGCCAGATGGCGAACCTTCGTTTATCGACGAAGCGACGTTTGCGAGTATCGTTGAATTTTTATCGAATGCCTTGGACCGTGATTGAAACGAACATGACGAGCGTACTGAAGTTGGCAAGTTTAATTGGCGCATGAAAAGTGTCCTCGCGAGCGCATACTTTCGGAAAGGATTAATGGATTCGACGTGGATTTTCATGCGAATTTTTTTTGAGGTTATGTGTGTCTTTCTTTGTACAACGTAATATTTGAATTTAAAAAAGGTAAGAATTAATGTCTTTTTGGTGGTGTTTTCAGTACTGATATACTGAAATATGAGTAGATTAATATATAGGGTACGAAATATGAGTAGATTAATATATAGGGTGTAAAATATGAGTAGGTTAATATATAGGGTGTGAAATATGAGTAGATTAATGTACAGGGCGTAAAATATGAGTAAATTAATATATACTAATATATAAGTATTAATATATAGGTAATATATTATATATTTCTGAAATTTTTGGAATTTTTCAAATTTTTGATACTTTGTAAGAATAAATTCATTATGTATTCATTTATGTTATGTGGTTTTCTGTTTCACTATTGTAAGATTTATTTGAAATTATATATTAAGATAGGGATATTTTCGAAATTCTTTTATTTTTTAAATTAATAACAAGTAAAGATGAAGATATTATAAATTTCACATATATTTTACGTAGTTTTCCTTTTCATATTAGATTTATTTGGAATGCAGAAATATTGTATACTCGAATAAAGATAGGTTAGAGTACCGAATGGACTATGTTATATGCATTTTGCATTTTTAAAATTAATTAGAGGTTAAGATAAATGTATTTCTTGCTAAATGTAAATACTTCTTTTATATATTATTAGATTTATTTGTAATGGCAGATTGAAATAAAAATAAATATATATACTGGGTGACCAATTTATATTATACATATTTTGCAATTTTGTAATTTATTAACAGATGAGAATAAATGTATTATACTTATTATATACGTATTATACCAAGATATAAATGAGTACTTTCTTAGAAAAAAATATTTCTATCCAATATTTGAAATGAAATCTTATTTATGTGGCATAGAAAATATTAGTACACCTGTTACATTTGCAATTTTTTTTTTGAAATAATTTTTCATTAATTTATTATTCGACGGTTGTGGAAAATTTTCCTATTTCCTCCTGAACCCTTTGAAATTAAATTATTTTTAATGCAAAAAGTAATAAAAAATTGCTTTCGGTTTTTTTCTTTCTTTTTTCTTTTTTTTTTTGAGGAATAGATAAGCTTCCAAATTAATCCAAAGTATCTTGATTCGAAAAAAAATGCGTAGGTGCTTAACAAGCCAGGCATACTTCACTGTCAATTTTCACTGTGCTGTTTTCAGTAGATTTCACGGAAGTAAATGTACGTGATGTGTCTTTGTCAGCCTTAAATAACGAGACGCACGAACATACGTTCCGTCGAGATAACGTGGTACTAATTTGTGCGTGAAATATGTTTGAATTACTTGATTCGAGGTCTTACGAAATTTTATAGAATTTTATTTCTGTTACTTTTTTAATGAGAAATTTGAATACGAACTTGTAAATATCTTAATCTTCGATTTTCAATTTTTCAATTTTGTTAATATCGATATTTTTAAAAAATATAGTTTATACGTTAATTTTCGTTTTCTTTTTTCTTTAGGTATTTTAATTATTAATTTATTAAGCAATTTTTAGAGTTGGAGTAGAACTTGAGTATATATTTTAATGGTTGAAAAGAATTGTGAAAATTAAAAGATGAAAATGGTAAATTGAAAGCACAGTGGTTCTTGAAATTCATGTAAAAATCCTGTTTTAAAGATGAAAAAGAAATTTAAACATGAAATGATAATAGTGGTGCCATCTGTCGGAAATAGACGTAAGTTTGTCGTTGTTGGCAATTCACTTTTTTACCAACTGTATGTGTATTTCCAACAAATATGTATTTTGTTATTATTCATCGATTATGTCTGATAAAGTACTCCATTTTCTACTGAAAATACAATGAATAAAAATAAGTAATTCATAAAATAATTCCTCTTTTACCCATAAATTGTATTAACATCTGTTAGAAGGACAAAAGTGTTCCTCAGTATTCTGCTAGATGACAGAGCATGTTCCATTTACCATTAATACCAGCATTTTCTGTTTAACCTGTACTTAAACCCCATAACTGATAAAACAGGTATTATAGAACATCCAACAAGCAATCTCCTAAAATAATAGACCTCTCACCTGTGATAATAAAAATTCAACTGTTGGTATAACAGTTTCCTGAAACCTGTAACTGCTCTAAGAAGTAAAATTTCTAACTTTCTGACTTAAGTCACTTTAACTATAACTTCCCTTACATCTAAAATAGCGCTAATTATATCGTGGAGTAAACACGAAGTATAAATCCCGATATAAAACTCCAAACTCTTGCTAAATCACTACTTAATAAGGGTATACAACAGCTATAATTTAAAAACTGTTTCATGCGTATCCAATTTCACGTAATTACCCTTTCAGTATACAAATCTACCTTTATATTCTACTTTTACTGAGAATAAATCCATCGAAACTACGAATTCATCTGTTACAACCTAACCTTCAAAACTCTCCTTTAAACATTTGATGGAGCGTTTTGGCTCGCGTACTCGCAATTAGTCACGAAATTTCGACACGAGATAGGGATAAAATCGACCAAGCGTGCCTTGGTAACGCACGGTACCGCGATTCGACTATTTCTGAAATTATACGACAGAGGCAGTTGGACGCGCGCGACAGACAGACGCGGGCCGCTGCACTGACAGCCGCGGGTAAAACTAACCTCTACAATTCGTGTGTAATTTGCGCGCGTATACTGCACGCCGATTACGTTTTATAATTAAATCCGGTACCTCTCGTTTTCGTGGACCGACGGCAATCTGGCTGCTGTCTGAAACACTGGACACGGCTGTAATTGGAATGTCCACATGAAGCTGCTGAAGTTTTTGCTTCGTTACTTTCCTCCAGGTATGCCAACCGAGTGACACAAGTTTCGATGAAATTAACGCTTACCCATGACACCTCGTAAACACTGCGTTCCCTTAACCTGTCTTTGCAGGTCTCGCCTTGGAGTATACACAGGGAGGAGATGTCAAGACGAAAATGATCGATCTTTTGGATCTGTCTGCCGAGTAATTAAATGTTTTAATATATTTCTGCTACTCGTAGCGACGTAAACTTTTCTTTCTTTTATTTTATTTCTTAGCTTGAATTTTTTTATGGAGCTTCAACGACGTTTTCTTGCGAGTACTAAGAGCACTTTCTGTTGTATTACATTTCCAACATTTTCTGAATGCTGTATGAAGATATTTAAGGCAGAATTTTTTGATTATTAATTTTTTTCTGCAACATGCAAATGTGTATACATATTTTAAAGATGGTGGCGTGTTACATTGAATATTAATTATACAAAGTATTACCAGTATCAATGCCATTTTTTTAACGGATAAAGTTCAAAAAATAATTAACAATATTTCTTGCAGAAATCTTATACTCTATAGTTAGTGCACTTATTATATGGTACATGGAACGAATTGAAAGTCTAGAATCCGGGATAAATGATACACAATATCGAAGAAACCAGTACCAGAAATATTTACTGCTTGCTGCTACTGAAAATACAGGGTGTCCAAAATTCACGTAGGAAGCAATTTCGATAGAAACAAACAAATTTCTCAACAATGAAGACGCGTTGTACTTTCGTGTAGCGCCCCATTTTTAATAACCCTGAACTATCAGCTGTCATGCTGTATTTTTTTCTTCGTTGGTAACACTTTAACCACAAAAATGGCGTAGTATTCAAATCTTGCGTGAATTTTGGTACACCCTTTAGATGCAGCAAAAAGAAAAATAAAATTAACAAAATTAATACAAATTTTACAGAAAAATATTTAAATATCTATTATACCATAAACTACTTTACTATATGTATACATAAATTATTGCACTATAAATATTCAATTAACACAGTAGAAGCAATATTCAGTTGAACAGATAACTAAAAAATTTTTAAATTTTTTTATATCATTATTAGATTTTTACAGAATCATTTTATATGATACTACACTAAGGGTATTAATTTCAAGCAGAGAGGAAATTAAGGGTAACAGAGGAAAAAAACGTTAGAGTCGCACGTCACAATTAAGCTTAAGCTTGGATTATTTAAAAAATCTCGTAGGTGTATAATTACTTGGCGGGAAGTAGACGAGAGTGTACGTGTCGTTTTGCAGAACGGACATAAGAGCATTAGCGGAGAGCATAAAAGCGACCGAGCCCGTAATAACCGAAAGTGTAATGGAGCAGTTAGTGGAGACCCTGCAGAAGCTGCAAGCCAAAGTTTGCGATACAAACGCGAAGCGCTACTACAAATACAAAACCTTGCAGACCCATCTTCTACCCCTTACGAATATCGCGTTCGATAAACTAGGTAAAAGGTACTCCCGATTAAGATTCTTCTAGCACAGTTCTAAATTTAATTCCATTCCATCGACACGTCGCTATTTTCAATTTTATAGGTTGCTTCGGAAATGGATTGCAATCTTTGCAATATTTCGTTTCTTTATTGAAATTTTAAAATGTAGATATAAATATTTTAATGATTATAAATTATTTATTAATGATTATAATGATATAATATAATTACAAATATAAATAAAATTATATTTTAATAATTATTAAAATTTAAATAATTGGTACAGGTGAAATTATTTAAATATTAATTGATAATTATTAAAATATGAAATTCTTTGTTTTAGAATATATAGTATTTTGAAATATTGTATATTAAAATGTAAAATATAAAATTTATATGTTAAATTACCAAATATGAAATTTTATATTTTAGAATAAAAAATATCAAAAGCTTGATACTTTTTAGAAATTTTTAATCATTTTTTGTTACATGAGTAGTGAGTGCTATTATTTTAATAATTATTAAAATTTAAGTAATTGGCACAGGTAAAATTATTTAAATATTAATTGATAATTATTAAACTATGAGATTCTTTGTTTTAGGATATGTAATATTTTGAAATATTGTACATTAAGATATAAAATATAAAATTTATATGTTAAATTACCAAATATGAAATTTTATATTTTAGAATAAAAAATATCAAATATTTGATGCCTTTTAGAAATTTTTAATAATTTTTTGGTACATGAGTAGTGAGTGCTATTAACAATATAATTGTATTATTATAATTGTGTAATACCGTATTAACGTCAACATAATGAACTATAATTATTAACGGATCAATAAAGAAATTTTATCTTCTTCATTAGCCTCACTATTTTTATGATATATTTTTCTTACTATTGATTTATTGGTTTAGACAACAGAAGTATTTAAAGAAGTGTGTCACTGAAATTTGAATACTTCAAGATAGTATAAATATATAATTCCTCTTATAATAATTAATATCGTGGTGAGCTAAAAAATTTGCATAAATAAAGGAAGAAAATTTATGGATTTTCTCATCTTTGAGTATTCATTGATTTTAGTTCAGTTATTGATTTGTATTGACATTTTCCACTAATATCATAGTGAGCTAAAAAATTTGCATAAATAAAGGAAGAAAATTTATGGATTCTCTCAGCCAGGAGAATTCATTGATTTTAGTTCAGAGAAAGAATGGTAATGATATTTCTTATGAAATTTCGTGGCAAAAGTACCTCCTTTGCTCTTGAAAGGGAAACATTTGTGCTTCTATGTTCACATTACCTATCCCATTCTTAGAATGAGTGGAATAAGCTACTAAACTTGGACCATCTATTTCAGAATTACTGTCTACATCCTCTGAGAAGTTTTTACAAAGAAACTAACTCCTTTATCATCAGAGATTGTAGAAATAAATCTTTTACAAAGTTTCTTGCAAATTAGTATCCAAAATTGCTTCTACCCTTCATTATGCGAATACAAAAACGTGTGAACCATAAAAGTTACCTTTGCCTCCTACTTATCAAGTTACGGATTTTCCATTTTTATTCTGCAGCTTGAAAGTTCACGAAGCTTCTTCAATCTTTTCTTATCAAATTTTCCAATTTACTGGTATTTTTAAACTATAGTATATATAACTGAAGAAGGACTTATCAAGTACTCAATAATTGACTCAAGTCTATAACGAATCTTAATATAGCAATAGTTGTATAAAAATATGTGCTACTAGTAGTAAGAAAAAATAGTATAAATAGTAGTATAAAGAATACTTAGGGAAAAATACCTGTCCAATAATTATATACTAAATTATTTATGAAACAATTTATCTATTTATTTTATTATTAGTTAATATAGTCATTTATTATTTATTATAGTTATTTTATCTTAATATAGCAATAGTAGTATAAAAGTATGTGCTATTAGTAGTGTAAAAATAGTAGCATAAAAGAAATACTTAAGGAAAAATACCTATCCAGTAATCATATATTAAATTATTTATGAAATAATTTATCTATTTATTTTATTACGAGTTATTATAGTCATTTATTATTTATTCTAGTATTATATATCTAATCTTCATTTATCCAATTTTCCAATTTATTTGTATTTTTAAACTATGGTATATATAACTGAAGAAGGACTTATCAATTGACTCAAGTCTCTAACGAATTTTAATATAGCAATAGTAATATAAAAAAGTAGTATAAATAGTAGTAAAAGAAAAAATACTTAAGGGAAAATACCTGCCCAATAATCATATATTTTTGTAAATTTTCGTCTTCCAAAATTAGGAAAGTCCTGCACAACGATCATTCACCCCACGCAAAACCCTGCCTCGTGGTTTACACCGCCGTTTAAAGTTTCCCTGTACACACAACTCGTATATTCCCTGGTAACCGTTAACATCCTAATAATTCGAACAAAGCTCCGAGCATCTCGCCCCTCGTTCCATTCGGCCATTAATAAATCAGCGAACATTCGTAGACAACGTTATGCTCGGCGTTAACGAATATATCCTACTCGTTTCTCCTGCAGCCTCGCCGTTACGATTTAATTTGAATTTCTCTGCGGCGAACCGATTGCGCCGGGGTCGAGGTGGTATCGGGCCGGTGTCTCGGGCGAAGGCGTTTTTCCTCTGGCTCCTCGTGAATATTCAAACTCTCGCTAATAAATTAATCCGACCGAGTGGCTCCTCGTTTCCCGGACGAGATGATAATAAATTGGACCCGTTTATTTTCATCCGCAGCAGAAGACCGTGCGGAGAAATTGCCCTGATACACGTCATCCCGGAAAGGGGTAACGATCATCCGCGACCAGAACCTCGGACTTCCGTGTTTCAGGCACGCGACAGCTAAACGAACGACATTGTTTTTGCACCCGACTGTTTCGGCTATAAAACGAAAACTATAAATCCCGTAATTCCCAAACTTCGTAATTTCCTTAAGACCTTCCTCAATTTTGCATATTTAACCCTTTGCACTCGAGAGGTGACTCTCGGTCACCATTTAATCAGATTCTAAATATCGACGTTAATTAATATTGTTATCCAATATTATTATTGGAAGAAAAATTAATTTCATAGGCGAGGGATTAGATGAAATCTAAAAAAGAAACATTTTTGTTATTTTGAAAATGGAACAATGGAAAAATGCAAATGAATTATAATCTAAATTCTAAATTCTATTCTATATTACAATATTTTTATATTTCTATAATATTCTATATTCTATATTATAGTAATTCTATTCTAAATTATAATTCTGTCAATTCCAAATTATATTTCTAAATTATAATCTTTCTAACAATTTTCCTTTTAAAGAGAAAAATAATAAAAGAAAGTAAACAATTGTTTATTACATTTTGGAGAAAGGTGCATATTCTATAGCAAGATATGAGGAAAAATATAATACTTTTAATGTGATGAATATAATATGTGCTTTTTAGAGACAAAATTGTAACGGTTCCTTCGATAAAACTGTCAAAATTTGGTGTTCACGAACGGGATATTGCTTGGTAACTATGTGGGGCCACAATGCTGAGATAGTTGTTGCGAAATTCTCACCTAGCTATACTAAAATCACGACTGTTTCCGTGAACACGACGTCGAGAGTTTTTGATTTATCAACAGGTAAATCCCCAGCTTCCAGACTCAGAAATATAATTTAAATTTAATTCCACGTTTCGAATATAAATATTTCATGCAACCCCTTGCATAGAAATCTAAATAATTAATAATTAACTTAGTGTTATAACATAGTAATTAATAATAAATTAAATGTGAAATACAGACATTAGGATTGCTGTTTTTGGATATTTGAAATTTTTTATTGGATGAAAAATTGATTTCATAGGCGAGGGATTAGGGTTGTTGAAAGGACATACCGCAGAAATAATTGCTCTGCATTACAATAACGATGGGAGTCAAATAATAACGGCCTCCTTCGATGGCACTGTCAGTATTTGGGACACGAGAACTTTTAGGTAAGCTCTGAATTTTGGTTTCAGAAACTTTTTCGAAACTTATTATAACGACCACTTTAATATCATAAATTAGGGTAATAGGAATATATATACAGGATGGATTATAGAATTTTTTATTTAGATTTTATTTCTTCCTCATAAAGCATGAAAGTAGAAAGTGGGGGTGGCCATGTTAGACGCTATCATGAGCCTAATTCTCTGAAACTTCGATGAATATTTGATTGAATAATTTTCCTAGTTTTATTTTAACTTGATTTTGAGAAACAAAAATATTGATGACCCACCTTGTATAACTACAAACTTAATGATAACACTGTTTAACACGAATGTTAAATTCTAATATCAATCGGGAAAGTCTTGTAGAGTTTATTTTCCTGAACACGAATCCGTGATCGAAATTGCTCCATCACCCTCACTTTTCGAAAATTGAGTGTTTTACTAAGAACGCTCAATTTTTGGTTAAAATGAAGTATTATATATAAAGTGAGAAGAAAAGAGAAGAAAAATAATTAAAACCTGCAAGAAGATAAGTAACTAAAACCTGGAAGAAGATAAGTAATTAAAGCCTGGAAGAAGACAAATAATTAAAACCTGGAAGAAGACAAATAGTTAAAACCTGAAAAAGAAAAAATAATTAGAAGCTGAAGAAATATAATTAACACCTGAAGAAAAAATTGTTATTTAATTATTTGTAGAAGTGGAGTATGAATGAAGTGGACAGTGGCTATCGTCTAGCCCACAGTCTAACCCCATCCACCCAACCATCCATAACAAAGAAAACTTTGATATGACACTTCCAAAGCCAGTCCGACAATTAACTCGATCATCGGTTGCGTCGTCCTTTATATAGTCTCCTATCAGCCGAAGATCGACGGAAATTTCCGGAATTTACCGATTCCGTTAATTATTAATTTCCCGCTCCAATATTCAATAATTTATTAATTTTTTCACTTCTATTATAAATTTACGTTGTGAAAAATTTGTTATTAACAATATTAATTTGTTATTAACAATCAGTGTAATTATTTATAAACTTTTTGTAACTTATAGATACATTTTAACATAAGTACATTACAAGTTCCAGTAATAATCAGTAATTTATTAATTTTCTCACTTTTATTATAGATTCTCACTTTTATTATAGGTTCTGAACAATTTATTATTAACAATCCGTGTAATAATTCATAAACCTTTTGTAAGTTATAGATACATTTTAACATAAGTATATTATAATTTAAATTATAATTTATATTAATTAATTTACTTGTAATTTATAATTTAAACTAATAATCAGTAATTTATTAATTTCTTCACTTTTATTATAAATTTACGCTGTGAACAATTTGTCATTAACAA
>NW_016911641.1:676839-710978 GCF_001483705.2 Eufriesea mexicana | reverse complement strand
ATATTTTATATTATATTATATTATATTAATATTAATTATAGTATATTAAATTTAAATTAACAAATTAAAAAGGAAAGGAGAAATAATTCCGGTTACTTTGATATTTTATATTATACTATAATATATTAATATTAATTATAGTATAATAAATTCGATATTTTTTCTTTTCCATTACTCATGTATATCTCATTCCTTACTTACCTTACTTATTTATTCTTTCAGTCGCACAAGTGTGTTAATCGGTCATCGATCAGAGTTGTCCAACTGTGTCTACAACTTCGACTGCTCGTTGATCGCTTCCTCGTCGATGGACAAAACGGCCAAAGTCTGGGACACGCGGCTAAATTCCTGCTTGGCTACTCTGCGAGGACACGACGACGAGGTCCTGGATCTGACCTTCGACAACAGCGGGAAAAAGTTGGCGACCGCGAGCAACGACACCACTGCTCGAGTTTGGGATGTGAGCACTGACTTCCACCAGCTGGCCTTGATGGAAGGTCACCGAGAAGAAGTGTCGAAAGGTGTTTGGATTCTGCAGAATACCATAGGAATATATTAGAGGATTATCAATAATTATAAGCTTATTAACTCTACTTCCTAAAAAATTCATAACTTATTATATAAACTGACTGATTGTAATTTATCTTAATATATGGCATGATGTCAAATTATATTAGGTTTCTTACAACTATTATTTGAAACAGAATTTAAGCAAGCAGTGAAACACTAAAACTTGAGACATAATTTATATTGTATGTTTTGTATTCAATTATAAATGCCAAAGATGAAAGAGTTTTCCAAAAATTAAAAACCAGGGTTGCATATGTAAATGATAAACTTTTCATATTTATATTTTAAAGTAAAAATATAGAACATTTTATTTCATTACAATAAAATGTATTTTAAAATATAAAATGTTTTATATTTTACATTTTATTCAACTATTTGTGAGTATTTTACAAATTCAATTTATTCTTTCAAATATCCTTTTTATTTTCTTAAATCAACAATTTTGTATTCAATTATAAATGCTAAACATAAAAGAGTTTTCCAAAAATTAAAAATCAGAGTTGCATATGTAAATGATAAACTTTTCATATTTATATTTTAAAGTAAAAATATAGAACATTTTATTTCATTAAAATAAAATGTATTTTAAAATATAAAATGTTTTATATTTGTGAGTATTTTACAAATTCAATTTATTCTTTTAAATATCCTTTTTATTTTCTTAAATCAAAAATAGAAAAGAATGGATAAAAATATTTTACATTGAATAAACTTTAATGATATTTCTGAGATATTTAATATTAACAGAAAAATTGGCTCAGTTTGTTTCAGTCCAAATAGTCAACACCTGTTGACATCATCGTTGGATAGGACATCGAAATTGTGGTCCTTGGAAAGTGGATGCTGCGTGCAAACGTTGGATGGTCACACAGACGACGTCTTCAGCTGTGCATTTTCCTATAATGGCGATACCATAATCACAGCAAGCAAAGATAACACTTGTATGATTTGGAGATGACTCGATTGGTTTCAGGTGTGCCCTTAGCTCTTAATTGTTATTTTGTTTATTGTTTATGTTGTATACTTTTACGCAATTTAAATGTTATACTCTTTATTTATATTAAAGTTGAATACTTATTAATATTTATTACTACTTTTATATCAAAGTCGAATATTATTTTTGAAAGCATTCTGTCAGAATGCGATCATATTAAAAACAATTGGAAGGAATATTTATCAAATTTGAGGTATTATTAAGATATTTTAAAAAGTTAATAATTAGAATATTTAACGAGTCGAAATTTGTATAAAATAAATTTTGATTTTCCTTATAAATTTAAATAAC
Organism: Eufriesea mexicana; assembly: GCF_001483705.2. Classification (NCBI taxonomy): domain Eukaryota; kingdom Metazoa; phylum Arthropoda; class Insecta; order Hymenoptera; family Apidae; genus Eufriesea; species Eufriesea mexicana. The sequence goes on along the minus strand of NW_016911641.1, from coordinate 709,123 downwards.
TAAAAATTTAGACACATGAAAGTGCAAATTATGAAGATGCAAATTATTAGAAAAATGCACATCTATAAAAATATGGAAAATTATGAAAAATTATAGAAATTCCCATTTTTATTAATTTTAGTCACCAAAATTAATTATAAATTATAGTGCAATAGTTAAAACAAGTAGACAAGTAAAATAGTTTATACAAAATTAATATATTGGCTTTAAATAAATTTTTGCAACTTACGAAATTTCTAAGAGAAGAATTAATTTATTATTGCTTAAAAATTGGTAAGATTTTAATAAATAATATAGGAAATAAAGTAATTTTTTCTTCTGCACTTTTAATGTAAAGATCGTCAAGTTTGAATCAATTTTAATAAAAATTGACTATGATTAATTTCCTCGGGAACTTTACTCGAACAATGCATAAAGACGCTCTTAGGTATAAGAGCATAATTGACCGACATGAAACATAGTTTAAGGAAAGCTTGATTCGATGCTTTTACTGAGTCAGCTTCATCATTACTCAATGTACAATCTTATCCTTTCACTTGGTAGCAAAATTACGTGAATGCTATCACAAAGAATGAACGTGTTTCACACTTTCATTTATAGTGATTAATGTCTTCATTTTTATTTGCTTTGCCTTCGATATTACAAATATTTCACTTTGATAAGAACAAAACGTGTTCGAAAAAATTATTGTTTATTATAAAGTGGCAATTATTATGAAAGATGAAATTTGTCTCAAGGTCACCATTACTTTCTTATTTTCTTTATTAATTTTATTTCTTTATTACTTTCAATTACTACGCTTTTAGTTTATGAAAATAAAAATGGAAATTCTTATTTTTATTTTTCCATTCCTTTATTGGTTTCATTTGTTTATTAATTTTAATTGCTATACCTTCAATTTTAATTTGATATTTACTCATATAATAACAAAATAAAATAATTATCATTTATTTTATTATTTTTCTTATTATTACTTTTTTGACTAATAGCAATATATATTTCCCTTATTATGTGCCCCTGAGCATGAACAGCCAAGAAATACAAAGCAACAAATATAACTAACGAAATAATCAAATACAACAAAGAGATTAATTAAAATTAAAAATAGAAACTTGAATTTTCCTATATTTCTATACAAATATGTTTTAAAATTCTTAATATACTATGCTTTCAGTTTTAATTTGATATTTGTTCATATAATAACAAAATAAAATAATTACCATTTATTTCATTATTTTTCTTATTATTACTTTTTTAACTAATAGCAATATATATTTCCCTTATTATGGGCCCCTGAGGATGATCAGTCAAGAAATACAAAGCAACAAATATAACTAACGAAATAATCAAATACAACAAAGAGATTAATTAAAATTAAAAATGGAAACCTGAATTTTCCTATATTTCCATACAAATATATTTTAAGATTCACAATACACTCAACCTAAACAGGACCTCCCTTGCATCACAATATCTCAATACAATTGTTACATCAGCCACATCCGCTACTTACCAAGGCCACAATTGCAATAATAATTTACATACAACGTCCGATGTATCCTGCAAGTACCACCACAATAATTACCGTTTATAGAACATCTGCAACATCCTATATAATTACAAACGCAATATTCTCAGAGCAAAACACGTGCAGCACCCAGAGCTCAACAACGCTACGAGCCATAATATTCGGCATATTTTGCATACACAACGTAACGTTATCCCGAACACGTAGAATACGGGCATGATATTCCTGACCACGGTGCCATCGTAAATAAAATATCAAAGCCAATGGAGAGCTGGAATTACTCGAAATACGTTGAATTAAACGTAACGCCAAGAGGATGCCATTTGTTAGAGCAGCGTCCTTCAAAATGGCAACCACCGGCGTTTTATAACGAAACACGCGCGAATACTTGACGGGACGTTTAATTAAAAGTCGCCCCTTAGAGGCTGGAATTACACCTCCGTTGCATTGCACGGCAATTAAAACAATATCGCGTTCTAAAAATTGCGTAACCGCACACTCAGCATTATCAGCGCAATTAAGTGGAGGCAAGAAGACAATTTAATCTGTCGTAATTCCTTTTCTTGCCGTGTAATGTTTCGAAAATCGACTGTCACGCTCTTATTTCGCGGACGAATGTAATTCAGATGTACAGGGTGTCCCGAATTTTTCATACAATTTAACACTAGATTTACGAAACCCGTCAATTTCACGGATGGGTTGCTCAAATTATACGATGGTAACAGATTTAGTTAACTTATATTAAGACTTAACTTATATTAATGTTGCAATTGTTTTTAAATTAAACTAATGGTTAAAAAAAGAAAGGACGTGGTTTCCTTTACCTGTAAATTTGACAGGTGTCCATAGAAATATTAGGTTGGCAACTAAATGATTGCGGATTTTAAATAAGAAGGAAAATACATTTTTTGGTGACTCTCAGATTTTGGTGTCGCCTGGGCTGGTTCATCTTGCATCACCCACGATCTTTTCTGATTGACGTTGTTTTAAACTATCCACTTTTCGTCGTCAGTTATCGCTCGTTTCAGAAATCGATCAATTTCGTTGCGTTTCAGAAGCGAATCGCAGATGCTAATGCGTTGCGTCAAATGAATTTCCTTAAGCTGATGAGGGATCCATAAATCGAGTTTCTTGACATAGCCAAGCTGTTTTAATTTCTTTTGAATGCACGTATGCGATACATCGAGCTTCTCTGCAATCTCACGTGTTGTGCTATGACGATCTGAATCGATAATGGCCTTGATATGGGTCTCATCAACTTCAACTGGACGGCCAGACTGTTGCGCATTTTTCAGCGAAAAATCACCAGAATGAAATTTGGCAAACCAATTTTGACACTGTCTTTCTTTCAAGGCTTCATTCCCATATACGGCACATAACTTCTTGCGTGCTTGCAATGCGTTCTTGCCTTTTCGGAAATAAAACAATAAAATATGTCCAAAATGCGCGTCTTGCTCTTCCATTTTTAAATTCGGATAAAAACGAAACTAAATAACTAATCGATACAATTTTTCAACTACATTAAAGGCGGAAGTCCAAACAACAAGAAAACAATATCAGTTAGGTGCCTTGAACACGTTGACAAAACAAAAGAATGTGCAAAAGTCATCTATTGACAAAATCCGTAATTACTTAGTTAACAACCCAATAGGTATACAGATAGTGTCCGTAAATATTGTGTTAACAACGTTGAGTTTTACATTCGTGGATCAGCAATTTTTTCAAATTATTTGCTTTTCCATTGCAGATCTACTTGTTTAGAGGAATAATAGTGTCAAAGGGTAAAGAAATTTTAAAAAAATTGGGACACCCTATATATGACGAGTCATGGATGCGATTTTTTGAATTTTTTATTATCGAAAATTGTTATTGTTTTGTGACATGACTTTGCTTCTGTGAATTTGGTATGGATTTGTTGTTTCATTAAGAACACCCTGTATGTGTTAGTAACTATAACAAATAGTCTCTTTGTAATGCAAAGTTCAAAAATTTTTAGCAGTGTGTCATGGGTTACATTCGTAAATATTCGAATTGCTATAGGTGACAAATTTTTTAAATCTTCGAGAAGAATTTCGAAATTTTTGGAAATTGGATGAGAAAAATAATACAAAATCGATTAATTGCGAAGAAAATTCTGAAAAATTGCACTGTGACTGATAAGCAATGTGTTATAAATTAGGTTCATAATATTCGAATATTAGTTATGGGAATTGTCAATTTAAAACAAAATTTAGGAACATTTCATACTGATTTATACAAGATTTTGATTTCTAGTTTCTATCAAAAATCCAAAAGTTACCTTAATTTTCATCATATCGAATTTTCATTTTATAATAAAGTTTGTGTTAATTAAAATTAATATAACTCGAACCATCATTGATAACAATTTTGAAATTTGCATTATTAAGAGGACAGCAAATGTTTGAATTTTAATAGAATTTTAATTTTATAATATAAAATACAAAAATCTCTGTAATTCAATTTAGTAATTAAATTCAGTAATTAAAAATGTAATGTAATTTATAGAATTACATATTAAACAATTTCTCTCTCTTTTTTTGAATTTAAAATGATGTATAAACAATATTATTGCAAATACTGGTAGTTTGAATTAAATATTTTTCTTAATAAAAATCCAAAATAGGCTAATAAATAAACAAGCAGATAAAATAAATATTTAATTTACAAATAATTGATAGAAAATTTATTTAAAAATTATTAAAAAATTTATTTAAAATTTAAATTCATTTTGCATGTGTGGTAATGACAAGTAAATAACAAGTCAGTGGTTTAAGGAAATTATGAGAGAAGAATGGTTCATTTATTGGTAACGTTCTGAAGTATATGAGTCACAGAATTTATTTGGATCGAATTCGGCAATTTACAGACCCATTTAAACGAGAAGAGAGATCAGAAGTTGTAATTAAACGTTTCCTGGGCATTTTTTATCTTTAATGACCACGCTTATCTGAAAAGGAGCATTAAAAACCGGCTGGATTTGAATTTTGAAACCACGACACGAGATTCTGCGTTTTGGAACAGCGCCAAATGCAACGTGTGTTCCAACGTTTAAAACGGTTTCGAGATAAATTTGATTCCACTGTATCGAGTGCACAATGTTGTTTTCTAAAATTGTACTTCGCGATCTCATTTGCATGTGAAGTGAGACAAGAATTTTTAATTCGGTTTCTAGTGTTATTTAATTTATGTGAATAATAAATAATAAATATGTTGACAATTGTAATTGTAATAAAAATATTCAATTTGTCGATGATCCCATAAGTAATATGATCATTCTAATAATTAATTTTAAAATAGTAATGAGACATCGTGATTTTACAATATCTATAAAAGAAAAATGTAAAAAATTTAATAGAAAAACTTTTTCCTTTTTATTTTGCATAATTATGCGTTTCTAATTGTGATATTGCAATTAATTAATTTTTTGGGATCTTTAATTAAAAATTGTAATAAAAATATTCAATTTGTCGATGAACCCACAAGTAATACGATCATTCTGATAATTCATTTCAAAATAATAATCAAATTTCGTGATAATAGAATATCTAAAAAGAAATCAAGAAAATTTAATAGAAAAATTTTATTTTTTATTTTTTATAATATGTGTTTCTAATTGTGATATTGCAATTAATTAATTTTTGAGGATTTTTAATTAAAAAGATCGTGAGGACTTCAATTGGACGATGAAGAATCACAAATAAGTAATTATAAAATCGAGAAAAATATATTCCCATTTAATTAACAATTTATTATTTATGGGATGATTTGATATATAAGGAAATTGATATATAGGTACTAATTAAACATTGTATGAATTATATAAGTACTAATTTATAATCGTATGTTCAATTTTGCTTGTTTCAAATGTATACGTTATTGTTAATAATAATATTTTGTTTATAGAAATTTATTACGCAGTATAGATGTGGGATATCTAATTATATTTAATTAAAATTGTCTGTTTACTATGGAATTATACACAAAATTCTGTCTTTAAAAAAGTTGTTCATCATTTCTGTATTTACCTTGCATTTTGCGATTTCAAACCAGAAACTGAACTCTCTACTTTCTACCAAACAGAAAGCACGAAAACGTTAACGTGAAACAAAGGAGCAATTGTTACATGAAATTTCACGTAAAATTACATCGCATGTCCAAACTTGCTGGAATAGTAAATATAAAATTTAAATTTCTACAAGTAATAAATATTAAGATTTAATTTAAATGGATAGCAACCGGTCTAAATAACTGGTTTTAGACTTCCTATTTTTACAGTTACACAAAATGTACAGTTACTTTGACGAAATTAATGTCGAATTTTCTTCAGACAGAAACATAATTGTATATACTCACTAACTAATATAATACAAATGAAACTAGTTCATATAATATTTATTATATATTTTTTATATAGTTATATATAATATTTTCATATAATTTAGTATATTTACTAAACCACTATAAAATAAATAAAATTGAAGATAAATATTCATAAATATTCATATATAAACATAACATAAAATTAATGATCAAATAATATTCTTATAATATTTCCAAAATAATTCTAATAAATTCTAATCTCATTATACTAATTTCAAAACCAACAATTGTTTTCAAAATTAAGATCCTACATTCTCAATAAAACATACCATAATCATATCAATGTACCTTAGTTTGCCTACCAATTGTACTACAAACATCCAAAATTAAAATTAAAATTAAAACAAAATTTACATTATCAATAAAACATACCATAATCATATCAATGTACCAAAAACCAATCGTTGACCCACCAATTGGACTACAAACATCCAAAATTAAAATTAAAATAAAAATTTACATTTTCCACATACCACGCAATTATATCGGAGTACCCTCAGTTAATCATTTACTCACCAATTAGACTACAAGCATCTAAAAATAAAATCAAAATTAAAATCAAAATTTATATTCTCAATAAGACATACCACAATCATATCAGTGTACCATTAACCAATCATATACCCACCAATTGGACCACAAACATCCAAAAATAAAACAAAAACTAAAACCTAGACATCCCATCAGTCATCAAAGCCAAAAGTAGCCATCCACTTCCTCATACCCAGCTCCGCAGACGTCTAATCACCTTCCACAGGTCGCCACTTGGCTACCGCCAAATATCTGGAAAGGTGTGGACGAGTGGGAGAAGCAACCTCGAAACTGTCATTCGCGGTTGTATACTTATACGAACAGACACGCTGCTGCTCAGTCCGCAAGACAGCGTCGCTGAGGACAGTTGTTGCCAATTCCTGGCTCTCGAAACCGCCCAACCAATTCCATTCCGAAGTTATGTTACCGTTGACCAAGTGTCCATCTTCACGTATTTCCGAAAAATCCGTTCCAACGATCAGTCGTTGTCTGTCAAATCCTCTTTCACCTAGAGGACAAAGAAAATCGTGAGCTCCCTTCGTGGGAGGAAAACAGTGGGAAAAATACCGTTTGGTGAACCATCTTCCGCTGACCATTTTGAAGAATAAACGTGTCAGTTGTATGAAAGGAGAGAAATCGTGCTTCGGAGTGTAGCCATCGGTCAGGAACAGTGCGAAGAATGATAATTCCGAGTGCGACCCTCGCTGAAAATAGCCGATTTTGTGTAAAGAAGCAACGTGATATGCTTATCTACCAAGGCTGAATAATTTCTGTTGAAGTTTGTCACAGATTGTGGAGGTTTGAGGAAGCCAGTTTCAAGGTGGCTGAGGAGTGATTAATGGACTGCAGGTGCTTGTGAAGGTATTGTTTATTAAGATACAAGGTGATGGGAATAGGAGTAATGAATAGCCAAAGGGAATTTTGGGATTTTGGATTCTCAGGATTGTTTGACAAGGTGTGATAGGATTCTTGTTGTTTGTTGCTCGCTGTCGGGGAGGGACTTTGTACGATGTATATGGATACTGTTGGGAGATTGAGAGGATGAATTGATGAAATTTTGCAAAGTATTATAATATTATAATAATTATTGTAATATTATAATAATTAAACGTGATAAAGGTAAATTGATGAAATTGTGCAAAGTATTAAAAGGTATTACTAGATGTAGCATGATTCAACATAGGTTGATTAGAATTATTTAATTTAATAACTAAATTAATATTATTATAATTAAACGTGACGAAGGTAAATTGATCAAATTGTGCGAAGTATTAAAAGGTATTAGGTGTGTAGGATGATTTGACATAGGTTGGTTAGAATTATTTAATTTAATAATTAAGTTAATATTATTATAATTAAAAGTGACAGAGGTAAATTGATCAAATTGTGCGAGGTATTAAAAGGTATTAGGTGTGTAGGATGATTTGACATAGGTTGGTTAGAATTATTTAATTTAATAATTAAAATATTATTATGATTAAATGTGACGAAGGTAAATTGATGAAATTGATTTGGCATAGTTTGACGAGAATTACTTGATATAATTATTTGGTTTAATAATCGAGGCAATATTATTATATTTGATATAATTTGATATACACGCATTATTGTACGCATAATTGAATAACGATATTATAATAATTATTGGAAATATTAGAATTGAAGAAATAATAACGTAATAATTAAATGTGATTATTTAATATAATCATCGAACGTAATGATAAAGACAATAAGGTCTTTAATTAAAATAAAGAGCACGTGATTAAAGTAGACATTAGTAATATTTTCATAGTATCTAAATATCATAGATCAGACTTCAAGACAGAGTACCTTTGTACTATCGTAGTTATCTTAATTGAACGCAAATACGATAATTACAGAAATAATCAACAAACGCTGATTCATCTTAATCTAGTATTTGTAGCTACCTACATTCCTATTAACGATATCTCTCATGATTTCTTAGAAAATTTCCAATAATAGTATCTTATGAAAAATCCTGATTATTTAATTAAAATAAACAGATTTTCAATTTAATTTCCATCACTGTCAATTAACTACACAATCATTCACAGTTTCATAGAATTATAATCTCATACTATCATATATGCAATTTAATTTTTGATAAATTTGTAATAAAATAATCCTAACAAAAATTCTCATAAAACTGAGATAAAATTAAAGAATAATAAAAGAATTAAATTAATTAAATTAATTAATTAAGGAATATACCAAACTAAGCTTCAAACCACACAATCGCCCATAGTTTCACAATATCCTAATTTTATACTACAATATATTAAATTTAATTTTTAACAAATTTCTAGTAAAATAATCCTAACAAAAATTCTCACGATATTAATTGTAAGACAAATTTAAAAGAAAAATAGAAAATATTTGATACTATTTTTAAAATACACCTCATCAATAGTTTAAAAGTATAGCAAACTGAGCTTCAAACCACATAATCACCCACAGTTCCACGATATTGTTAATTTTATACTACAATATACTCAATTTAATTCTTGACAAATTTCTAGTAAAACAATCCTAACAAAAATTCTCATAAAACTGAGACAAAATTAAAGAATAATAAAAGATACCATTTTCGAGATACACGTTACCAATACTTAAAGAATATACCAAACTAAGCTTCAAACCACATAATCATCTACAGTTTCACAATATCATATCATACTATCATATACTAAATTTAATTTTTTACAAATTTCTAGTAAAACAATTCCAACAAAAATTCTCCCAAAATTAAGACAAAATTAAAGAAAAATAGAAGAAACTCAATCAGTATCATTTTTGAGATCTACGTTATCAATACTTGAAAAGTATACCAAACTAAGCTTCAAACCACAAAATCACCCTCAGTTCCACAGTATCATAATCACATACTATCATACACTAAATTTAATTTTTGATAAATTTCTAGTAAAACAATTCCAACAAAAATTCTCCCAAAATTAAGACAAAATTAAAGAAAAATAGAAGATACTCACTCTGTATCATTTTCGAGATACACGTTACCAATATCTCAAAAACCTGCCAAGCTTTAACACAAAGGACATCTCGTGCACCTACCACCATAATAATCGGCAGAAACAATCAACGACCATCGCTGCGCCCTAATCTGGAGCAGGTAGCTCGATAAGAGGCGTCCATTTGCACATGAGGCAGCGGGCGTACACTTAGTTTCTCGTCAAAGTCTCATCAAATCGCATAATGACGCCGATTAAACTGCAATCACGCTAATTGCGCCCCCCCCCCCCATGGGCCATCAGAGTGTCATAACGATAAAGCAAACAACGTGTCCGTGTCTCCGATGAATGAGAATCGAAAGGATACCTGGAGCCCGAGCTATCGAGGCGAGCTGACGAAACGGTCAGCTCTGGAAACCGGTTTTCCGGCCTTGCACGTTTCCATTGGAATTATGACACGCGCTTTCGTGACCCGGGGGAAAGGAAATCTCCCGGAGCAGGTAGACACGGTTCAGTAGATCGCAAACGTGTATCGATTGCGCCGATTATCCGCGTTGCTCCGAGGCAATGAGTGATTAAAGAATTCTGGAAGGGACCGAGAGATCAAAGGAAGACACCAATTAATAAAAGAGTGGAAGGTGAATGGAAAAAGGGGAGAAGTTTGGTTGATCGAGTCGGGATTATGGCTAGGACCAGCTCCATGTGTAGGTGCATGCCTTTGTGTGCAACTGGAGGATCTTGCTCGACGACACGAGTCCATCTTTATTCATGAATAGACCCTATACGGGTAACCTTCTTCCTGCACCAACGAAATTTTTGTAATCAAACACTGATCAAGCATTGGAATACCAGAGTTCCGATAACTTAATTAATTCTTGAAATATATTCGTATATTCGATTCGAATTTCGCGCCTTAAGGAGCCACAGCGTGTTGGCAACACTGGAAACTACGAGTAATATACGAGTAACATTCTTCGTGCACCAACGAAATTTTTGTAACAGAACACCGATCCATTTTCCATTCCAAAAATTAAAAATTTTTATAATGGAATACCAGAGTTTTGATAATTTAATTAATTGTTGAAATATATTCGTATATTCGATTCGAATTTCGCGCCTTAAGGAGCCACCACGTGTTGGCAACACTGGAAACTAATTATATGTCGGACTGGGAATATGGCGGATCTTAGTGCATACAGTGTACAATACTCACTCACGTGCAATAGATCTGTAATAAAATCTATATTAATCGGGTAAAAATCTATATTAATTTTATACGGGTAACCTTCTTCGTGCAGCAACGAAATTTTTGTAACAGAACATCGATCCATTTTCCATTCTAAAAATTAAAAATGTTTGTAACAGAACATCGATCCATTTTCCATTTCAAAAATTTAAAATTTTGGTAATGAAATACCAGAGTCCTGATGATTTAATCAATTGTTGAAATATATTCGTATATTCAATTCAAATTTCGCGCCTTAAGGAGCCACAGTGTGCTGGCGACACTGGAAACTAATTATACGTCATGTTGCAAATATGGCGGACCTTAGTGGATACGATGTATCTACATTAATTATTAATATAGATACACCATTATTTTTAATTAAATATTATATTAAAATCTATATTAATCGTTATAAACAGATAATTATATTATTAACATCCTGTTTCAACTTCCATCTTCTGATATTCTATTAACATTAATAAATATAGGTTATGAATGTCTCGATACGTGTGATAAATCTTTGAATCTGTCTGATATACAATTGTCTCTCAAAATTCTTCGTAAATTCCAATTGCAATGAATCGGGAAGGAAAATGCAATGATATCTGAATCTGAGATAAGCCATTTGCTGAAATTCTTAAAAAGAGGGAAAAATGAAAGAATGATCTCAGTCTCTCAGTTAGACCATCTCTGGCAGTGTCAACATATTACATCGAATCCTGCTCACGCATTCAAATTTATTCCTCAAATCCACTTTTCTGCCATCAAAGGAGCAACGAACCCTGCAGAAGCATCGACGAAAAGTCAAGTTTAGCCAGGTTAAAGCGAGCAAAGCGGAGTAGGCAAGAGCTCACCTTGGCCACGAGTGCAGCGATCTGGCGCGAATTTGGCGCGGAAAAAAGGTCAATATCGACCAAGCGCGATTGCTAGGTCTATTTCTGTTCTAGATCATGGGGCAACAAACTTGGAGAGGCTGTGGTCGATGCTAGATCGGCTGTGGATCGACTCTGGAGACCGGGTCCGAAGCGTCATCCTGGTCCTGTTGCCTTCCTCGCGATCGTTGCGCCGCTAATTAGTGGTGTCGCCGAGGAAAAGGAAGAAAACACGCGAGGGACGCGAATTAATTAACGGGACAACCACGGTCGAGGTTGTGTCATGTGTGACTAAGTGTCACTGTGGAAATTCTGCGATTCGGAGTTCGCGTTTCTTCGGTCCTCTGATGTACATTTTGGATGCAACTGGCTGTCCTGTTTGGTGTTTTCTCGAGGTTATGGAAATTGGTGGAAGTTTTTTGAATTTCTCGTTTCGTTGGATCGATTAGTGTGATAGAGTGTGGTGTTTCGTGTGGTGAGAAATGGATTTGGTTTAATAAGTTTGTGAAGATTGTGATGTGCACATTGGGGAAGCTGAATCGTGGATTGAACAGCTGAAACGGGATTTAAGGTAAGGAAATATCGTGCTGTATTTTTGAGTTTATTTTTGAGTTTTCATACTGAATTTAGTAATTTTGTCTAGCTTTTACTTGCATGCTTTTTACTGTTTTCGATTTTATTAATTTGGGATATTGGGAACTTTTGATGCAAGTTTTTATAACAATTGATATAATGGAAATTATATAGTAATGAAATAGTATAATTAGTGGTGATTATAGATAGAAAATTATGTATGTAATTAAAATTCTTCATTGAATGATTTAGAAATATGAATATAAATAATATATTTATATAATTTATTTTTCTCCTAAATCTTAGATTTAATTTTTAAATTTTAGCTTGTTCTGTATTATTTTTCCAACTTCTCTGATTTATTATTTGGAATGATAATGATGCTCTATTTTTCAGTATCATTGCTAACGTAATTTCTTAATATTATTGTTAATTATTAATAATGCTATTTCCAAATATTAATACTGCCTATTGGAAATATTATTTTCTAAATTATTCCCAGATGAAAATATTCCCAAATTATAATACTATTTATTATAATAGATAATATTAGAGGCAATATTAATAATATAATAAAAATTATAAAATTATGATATAAAACAATTATCATTAAGAATATTACGTTCATTATGTTTAATTAAAATTTCATTGAAATAGCAAATGAAAATTTATCATTTTTCTCATTTTATATCAAGTCACATAATCAACAACAACCTCGTTTGAAAACACCATAAAAATTATATTATTATATTATGTATTTTAAATTATATTGTTATATATTATATTATTATTAAATTATATTATATTATAGTATAATATATGAAACTTAATTAAAAATAATTATAACATAAAAATTAGAAGAAAACGAACTAGTAACTTTAATTTTCTGATTTCAAAGTTACTTTATTTTTATTAAATAAATTTAACACCAACATGTTGTTATATTATGCAATTTAGCAACAATTTCATTCGCCATTTCTCCCACATGCTTGCACGTAACAAATTTTCTCAAAATTGTCCACACGTTAGGAAGCATGCAGGTTATCCTTCACACATTCCAACAGGCGGGAAGCTTGTGCCATAATCTACACGGTTGCACTTGAAACATTTATTTTAATCTGCCGTATATCACGAAGCAGGGAGCATACGTTGCAACAAATTTTTCGCTGTATATCAACCCAGATTTATCCTCTAAAATATCGCTCAGCGTTTTTCTGACATATCCTACCGGAAACAGGCTTCAAAAAACTCTAAACTCCGGATATCGAAAATTAATCGTTGACATTTTAACCAGCTTTTGTGTCGTTTTGTTTAAAAATTTAAAAAAAGGTTCTATTAATCAAGATACTAATGAATTTAATAAAATTATTTTGAATATAGGTATTTTAGATAATTGCATCTAAATTGGAATAAATTAAATTTGCAGATAAATTTTTAATGTGATAGTCTTCAGTGTAATAGTACAGAATATATTTTAATATTTAAATTATTAAATAATTTGTTATCTGTGTTAGAATAATTTAAGATAATTTTATATATCAATTAGAAATGCAGAAAATTATAATTATAGTCGTAGCATGCATTTAAATATTTAAATTATTAGGAAATGTATTATTTTAAAATATATCATATTAGAATAAAGTGCAGATATAGGTATTTTAATATTTACACATTTTTGATATGCGACTTAATTGATAAGATGTTTGTTTAACCTTAATAGTACTGATTAGGGTACTGATGTAGTCTAGATACAATAGTCTAGGAATACAATTTCTTCTCCTAATTGTAGACAGTTAATTTATATGTATATATAAATATTAGTATAAATTTATAATTTTTGTATAATACAAATTTATAATGACATATATTTATAATTTAATCTAATATAAATTTATAATTATGTTACTATAGCAGTATTATCATAGTAAAATTATTACGTCTATATGTATATATAAATATTGGTATAAATTTATAATTTTGGAATAATACAAATTTATAATGACATATATGTATAATTTAGTCTAATATAAATTTATAATTAAGTTACTATAGTAGTATTACCATAGTAAAATTATTACATCTATATGTATATGTAAATATTGGTATAAATTTATAATTTTGGAATAATACAAATTTATAATGATATATATTTATAATTTAGTCTAATATAAATTTATAATTACGTTACTCTAGTAGTATTACCATAGTAAAGTTATTACACAACATAGCATAATTCAGCACAGTGAAAATTTATAAATAAATAATAACATGCAATAAATTAATACTCTGTTAGCATAAATTTATTCCTTTCTTTAATTTACTTGTAGTAGCAAGCAAAATTGCACTTTCACAAAATATTTATTGTCAGTTTCTCATTCCAGAATTATGAAATTTACTCAAATATTTGTATACTCACTCGAGCCACGATTCTCCAGAGTTGATTGATTTTAATTCATATATTCATCTCAGAAAATTAATTAGCGTTCACTTTATCATTATATCAACATAGAGCATATTTAATTACTCGTAACAATTAGTAACCAGATATGCAAACTAATGAATAATTAATATTACGTAACGAATAATTAACACACTTACATCAAAAATGTAAAAATATCTGTTTATTTTCACAATAACTGCAAGCATTGTTTTGAAATAGTCATTTTAATATAAATTAAATCCAGCAATTTTTAAAATTTAGAACGTTCTTTTCCTTATATTTAAAACAATTATCGTGACACACAATTAAATCCATTAATCTGGATTTTATTATTATTATATTATTTATTATTCTTTATTATTCTGTTGAATACAAAAATTCCTTTATTATTCATTCAAAACAATCCTTAACTGCATAGAATCAGATCCAGCACTTCTTTCATACTTTGTTCAAACTCACCCCCTAAATTTCTCATTTCTCAAAAAAAAAAAAAAAAAAAACCCCAACCCCCCCAAAAAAAATTTATAAATTCCATATTTTCCATCACAACAATTTTGAGATTCGTTCAACCTCGACTTAACAATTCGACTGACCACTTACAATGAAAAAGGAAAAATCTTCACAGTCATCATTTATCATTCGTCATTCATGCATCGCAATAATTTTGAAATTCGTTCAGTGTCGAGTCCATAATTCGATTGACCTCACACAATAAAAAAGGAAAAATAAAAACAAAAAATATTCATAGTCATTCGCATATTTTCATACGTATAACGTAACAATTTCGAGATTCGTTCAGCCTCCAATCCATAACTCGATTAACCTCGCAAGAGAAAAGGAAAAGAAAAGAAAAGGGAAAAAATCTTCGTAGTCATTCCCATATATATATTTCTTTTTACCCATAATCCCAATAATAATGATAATAATAAGCAGAAAAATATGGAAAAGGATGAGGAAAAATGAAATAAATCTTAATATTGGAAGATTGGTTCGATATCGGGTTTAAAATTCTCCTCGTAACGCGGTGTTTCGTTCAATATTTTTCCAGGACACGTGTCATCGTTGTACGTCTGTAATCGTAAAAAAATCAGTGCGACAAGGAGGCCGGTGCAATGTGCAGCGATAAATAAAGCGTGCTGTCAGCAAGGCGCGTACGCGCCTGCTCCTGCAGCGCCGAATCGAACGGTGCTCCTCGCTCGTGATAAAGCACGAATCCGCGCTTCCTTCGGTAATAAAAACCGAGATACAGACTGTTCTACAACGCCGGATGGTTCTATGCATTGACTCGTTTAACGCGCAGAGATAAAGCCGCTCTCCTCGGCTACGATTTATAGGCTGCTGGATTTCCGGCGCTGAAATTCTAAGGGTAATTAGATTTCGCACGAATGGCGAAGGAGATAGGAAACGCTATAGTGGATGTTCTTCGAGTTATCGGATTTCGGTGTTATTTGGAAATTGATCGGAATTATTTTTCTTCGGAATTTTATCGAATTTTTATTTCCTTTTTTTTTCAAATTCATTTATTCGGGATTTTTTTTCTTTTGGAGGGGGATTGTTTGGAAATATTTTGGATTATTTGGAATTGAATGGAATTATTTTCGTTTGGAATTTTATCGAATTTTTATTTCTTTCTTTTCTTTCAAATTGATTTATTTTGGATTTTTTTTCCTTTGCAGGGGGATTATTTGGAAATATTTTGGGTTATTTGGAATTGAACGGAATTATTTTCGTTCGGAATTTTATCGAATTTTTATTTCCTTTCTTTTTTTAATTGATTTATTTTGGATTCTTTTTTTTATTTTGAATTTTTTTTATTTTTATTTATTCTTTCAATTGGGGAATTTTTTTAAATATTTCGTTTAAACTATTTTATTTTTTGGAGGAATTTTTCTTGTTGAAAATTGCGTGGAAAGAGTTTAAAATTGGTTCCTTTTAGTGGTTATATTGAATAACTTTTGGAAGTAGATTCTTTTGGATTTTTTCTAATGGGAATATTTTGGAATTGCTTTATTTAGAATAATTTTAAAAATTTATTTAGTTTCGATTCCATTTTAATGGGAATTTTTTGAAAATATTTTGGAATTCTTTTATTTGAGAATTGTATTCAATATTTTTTTGTAATTCTTTCCTGATATTACCTGATATGATATAAATAATATATATATATTAAATCTAATATATCGAGTATTGTACAATTGGATTTATTAACTAAACAATTATTGATAAAAATATTCTATTAATTACTTTAATTATAAAAGATAAAATGTTTTTTGAGAATAATAACATATATATTAAATCTAATATATCGAGTAATGTACAATTGGATTTATTAACTAAACAATTATTGATAAAAATATTCTATTAATTACTTTAATTATAAAAGATAAAATGTTTTTTGAGAATAATAACATATATATTAAATCTAATATATCGAGTAATGTACAATTGGATTTATTAACTAAACAATTATTGATAAAAATATTCTATTAATTACTTTAATTATAAAAGATAAAATGTTTTTTGAGAATAATAACATATATATTAAATCTAATATATCGAGTAATGTACAATTGGATTTATTAACTAAACAATTATTGATAAAAATATTCTATTAATTACTTTAATTATAAAAGATAAAATGTTTTTTGAGAATAATAATATATATATATTAAATTTAAAATATCGTGTAATGTACAATTAGGTTTATTAACTAAACAGTTATTGATAAAAATGTTCTATTAATTACTTTAATTATAAAAAATAAAATGTTTGTTGAAAATAATATTTTTTTTTATATTTTACCAACGTATATATTTATTAAAAAGCTCGAATCTACTTCCACAATGTTTCTTCCGTTTGTAAACCGGATATTGCGATTCAGACTAAGCACTTGCTCTCATAAAGCGTATAATTAAGGTCGAAGAAAGATTGCACGTTCACGTTCATTCGCTGTCTTTCGTACTCGTGTAATTACTCGCTGTGTACTCGCATGGCTGTAACACAATGCACGAGGAACATCTTCGTTTCAACCATTCAGGTGAAAGCGAAAGTTTCTCAATAGACACGCTACTTTACTCTGCTATTACTGTTATTGTGTACCGTTCTTCCTCTGTGGATTATGCGAGGTCGGGAAATACCAGTCAGTGTAATCATTCGGGTCACATTCGTGAGAACAGAGAAAGCGAATGGGAGTGTTCAAGAGTGTTTACATTGCGCATAAATTAAATCCGATTTCAAAGTGTTAAGAAATTACGCGATGACGAAAAAAAAATTTTTTGGAGGAAAATTAAAAATTATAGCTTCTAACGAAACAGTGTTTTAATTATTATTATATTTTTCCTAAATATATGATATTTATATAATTCATATGGAAATTTTGAAAATATATATTTTTGGGCGATTTTTATTCACAATTTTTATTTACTTTTATTTTTTACGATTTTATTAATAATTTTTGGTCGAAAAAATTTATTAGATAATTTATTAGTTTTTAGAAGAAAGGAATTTTGCAGGAAATTTTTTTAGAGATTACTTTTAGAAATATTTTAGAAGACTGTGATGTAAATATGCAAATTATTCGAGGTCATGAAATACCTATTTATGTAACAATGTAATTATGTATATAGGATAATTTGCATCAGGTATAATTTAGATTAGATTTGAGAAAAAGAATACCTATTAAAGAATTGCATGGATAATGGAAAAAATTGCTTTTCAAAAATTCGAATTTGTAATGCACGATAAATAATTAGTCGTTTCGTATATAGATATAAAAATTTCAACGATATATTTATATACATATATATTTTAAATATATTTAATTAAATTAAAGATCTTCGAAATATTTAATAAGAGTGTGTTTTAAATAAATAAATTATTATTGACAGCTTTAAAGAAATTAATAATAGCCCTATTTTATTATTTTCTTTCGCAAATTATAAAATTCAGTAGAACATAAACTCAAAATTTTATTGTTAACAAAAATTGATATAAAATTTTCAATAATATATGTACATACATATCTATTTTAAATATATTTAATTAAATTAAAGATCTTCGAAATATTTAATAAGAGTGTGTTTTAAATAAATAAATTATTATTGACAGCTTTAAAGAAATTAATAATAGCCCTATTTCATTATTTTCTTTTGCAAATTTTACAATTTAGTAGAATATATAATCAAGATTTTGCTGTTACTTATTTTGTCATTAAATATTGTTCTTTTCGCAGATACATAATTTTTATTAAACGTAGAAGTTAAAAACAATTATATTTCTGGATATTTTATTTTTTCTTTAAATTTTAGGAATCTTCAAATAATAATTTCTGTCTTTTTCCATGCTGCTGCTATTATTTTTCCTATATTGGTTACTATCATTTTCACAATATGATTTTCTTAAATAATTAAATATTTTAATTTATTATTTTATTTTATTTTATTTAAGGAGAAATAAAGGAACGAAGAAATGAATTTTTTCGTATACGAACCTAACCGATTCTCACTATAAATCACTGGAACTGCTATTTCTTTTCGAAGAACCTCCTTGACATCGAGCATTTTCCATATTACAGAAATGAAAGAGCACAGTCAATAAATATCTGCACGGAGAAATTGCAGAAATCTCAAAGGACCTGAATGAAATATTGAAATTAGAGGAAATTAAAAACCCCATAAACGATCGAGAACTCGATGCACGCAATCGCGAGGAAATCGGTAATGGGGAAATCGTGTAGAACTTAAAGAAGACCCTGTTCAAGGGCTCTTATGTTCGATCCATAGTAAAAACCGATCCACTATCTCGTTTTTCTCTTCTTTCTCACTAGGTCGCGTTCGTCACCATTCGAGAATGTAACTAGAATGATCGTGTTAATGGTTACATAGAACGATTAATTTTATTTAACGAGAAAAATAAACGGAGACGAAAAATTTCATTAATTTGTATCAAACAAAGTCAAAAATTATTTTTATTCAGCATTGAATATTTTTTAGTCAAATTATAGTTAGTGAAATTAGGTTCTACTACGTGATATTTAAAATAGAGGTTTTTGAGAATAATTTGTGTTTTATGGAAGAAGTATACTAATTTTCGGAAGCATTATAGTCAGTTTCATTTGAGCGTCTAATTATATTGGTGTAATATTATATTAAATATAATGACAGTGAAGTGACAATTTTTTGAAATTTGAATTTACTATGATATAGTACTGCTAATAATATTACATGGTATTATTAGTAACCTTAGAATGTTAATAGTTTTTGAATATCAGCACTTTCTCGTGTTAATACAATCGAATATTTCTTAGTCAAATTATAGTTAGTGAAATTAGGTTCTATTGCATGATATTTAAAATAGAGGTGTTTGATAGTCATCTGTGATTTCTGGAAGAAGTATAATAATTTTTGGAAGCACTATGGTCAGTTGTATTTGAGTGTCTAATTATACCGATGTAATAACAATGAATTGTAAATTTTTAATGTAATTATTTGTAATGATAGAAATTTGAATTTATTATGATATAGTATTGTTAATAATATTATATGATATTATCAGTAAACTTAGAATGTTAATAGTTTTTGAATACCAAAATTTTCTTGTGTTAATACAATTATTTATTGTGAGGAAATTAATAATGAATTTTACAATATTTTACAAGATTTTACAACATTACCAATATTTTGTTCTGTAATATTGTTAATAATGTTAGTCCTTTTATAATAACTTTGGTATTATAAAATTTTTATATTTTTATTATTTTTTGTTATTTAAGAATTTATTATTTTTATTATAAAATACACAGCTATTACAATATTTTTCTGAGCTATTATTATAATAATTTATTATGAGACATTTAATAATAAATATAATACTGTATGTAACATGATTAATATTAGAATTTTCTGATAGTATTGTCAATAATATTGTATTATATTATTAATTCTAAAAATTATTTGGCTGAAATTATCAGAAATTTTCTATAAAATCCTCGGTATTGTTGAACTATATTCTCAGACTTTTAATATTCTTAACTTTGGTCAAGAGCTGGAGGTATGTCAGATTACTCTTTGAAAAAGGCAGTTTGCAGTGGGGAACTTGAAGTAGAATGGATTGTAAAAACTTAAACCAAACTTAGCAAAGTTTCTATATGTGGATAATGTGAATGGATTGTTCAGTGCTGCAATATGTTTCTAAATTCTTCAGACATACGTGGAAAGTTTGGCCATTCGATTACATACACATTCCTTGTGTCACACATAATCATGAACAATTAGCTTGTTCATAATTCTGCAACAGGTTTATCAGATTTTAAAATGATACGAAATATTTCATATAAATAATATGAAATAAACTATTTTGAAAAATCTGATTTTTCAATTTTATATTATTTAATTATTAAACCAATTAATTTAATAAAATAAAACGAATATCAGTTATATTAATAATTAAATTCGTGGAATAAAATTAATAAAAATTTGATTTATAATAAATGAAATTTATAATACAAAATTAATATAAATTATATTTATGATGAAATTAACAAAAATTATGTTTACAATAAATATTTCGAAATTAAATAAAATGAAACGTAAGGAATTAAATATAACTTATTTATACTTAATCATAGTAAGTTTTGTTTACAGCTTTAATTTATATTAATATAATTTATAGTGGTTTAATTATAGTAAGTTATTATATATAACTATTTAATTATAACTAATTTCGATTCTAATTAAATGAAACCACATTTTCCACAAAATATTGCCAAAATTATAATATTCGTGAGTTTCGTAACTGACTGCTACGTAATATTTGTAACTGACTACTAGTTTCTCACGTTTCTTTTGTCTTCGAAGAAGGCGAATCCTTCAAGTTCGTTCCAAGACGATTCGATCAAAGACATTCCATACAGACTGCATAAATCAACCAGAGCATCTATTACCTTGTTACTTCGATTGTTACCAGCTCCATTATGGTTCATTCGCACTTCTCAACGGTTGTCTTGAGAATGCACTGAATTTATTGTTTGTAATGCACGAATGATGCTGGTTAGTGGAGCAGATTTATTGTTCAAATACGAAAGTTATAATTCTTTACGAATTTCTTTTTTTTTAAACTGATCTTTCTTTTTTCAGCTGAGACCATGACTGGGATCGACAATCTAGCCTACGACGCCCCTGAAATTGCGGTGAGCATATATATATAATAAAAATTAATAATTAAAATTAAATAATAATTGGAATTAAGTAATCAAAAAACTTTAATAAAATATTAAATATCATCGGATTTTTCTATTTTGAAATGTTACTCTTATTATTATTTGTTGTTGAATACTATGAAGAGAATTAAAAGATATATAAAACAAGTTTGAAAATTATTCAAAAAATTAAATAATAAATTACAGGTTTGAGAAGAGCTATAAACAATAGTTTTGTAATAGTTAATAATAGTTAATAATAGTTAATAATAGTTAATAATAGTTAGTATATATGTAATAGTACTTACAATAGTTTTCAATACTACTTTTAATATCAATTCGATATTATATTCCAATTCTAATATTTAATATTCCATAATATTTTCAATATTAATTAAATAGACTAATATAATACACCATTTATAATATTAACACAATTAAAAATTAGACTGGTCAATAAATAGCACCAAATTTTTACAATTAGATGTTCACAGCCCTTGTTTTCAATATATTAGGCGAAGTAAAAAGAAATCCATTATTTTTACATTCAATTTCATGCAAAAATAATGGATTTCTTTTTATAAATACAAATACTGAAATATTCAGGTGGTCGCCAACATTGTTAACTTGCTTTGTTCTTCATTATATTAGGTGTGGTAAAATAATGGATTTAAAAATAAAAATAATGGATTTCTTTTTACGTCATCTAATATAAAACGATATTCCGAATTAAAATTCTGCCTTACCAATCAAGATAATTAATTTATTATTTAATTAAATTTTATTTTGTTTGAAATATAATGATTGCTATTTTACAGCGAAAATATCGGTATCATATAATATTTTGGTCAATGCAACGATTCATGATAGGATATATTATTTTACAATTCAAATTTTCCACAGTCTGGTATTTAATATACCCAATGATAGGGGATTTTGGAAAACGAAAAATCTTGATCTGAATGCGTTTCATTCAAGAAGGAATAAATGCATCGGTGATGTCTGGTCGGGCATTATACTGTATAAGGAGCCAAGTTGGACTGCTTCGAGGAGTCGAAATTGAGATAATTGAATTTCAAACAAACGAGACAATGTCGTAG
This sequence comes from Eufriesea mexicana, assembly GCF_001483705.2. NCBI lineage: Eukaryota > Metazoa > Arthropoda > Insecta > Hymenoptera > Apidae > Eufriesea > Eufriesea mexicana. The sequence continues at coordinate 686,265 of NW_016911641.1, read as the reverse complement.
GAGTAATTTAAACGTTTGGGCCGGTCGGTGTCAGGGGAAAGATAATCCTTTCCCAGCCAATTTCTCCTTCCTTTAGATACAATCTTTAATTGTTTCTGCTGAAACAATCAGACCAGCGCGACAAATAACGCCGCGAACCGACCTAGTTGATTAAAATTCTATTTTCCTTTTCCTTTTTACCTTCTGGTTTGATTCTAACAGGGTTTGTATTAAAATTAAAATTTTTCAAGAAAGAACAAAAATTTTCCTTTTCCTTTTTAACCTGATCTCTAATTCTAATTCTAACAGGGTTTGTATTAAAATCAAAATTTTTCAAGAGAGAACAAAAATTTTCCTTCTTCATTTTCACCTTCTGATTCTAATCCTAATTCTAATAGGGTTTGTATTAAAATCAAAATTTTTCAAAAGAGAAAAGAATATCCTATATCTTTCAATTTTTCTTTTTATGTAGTCGGTGAATTTTTCTTGAATTATTCTAATTATTCTAATTAATTAAATGCATCGTTTTTAATAGTATTTATTCCATAGTGATGTGAGTCTTACTTCCAGTTATTAAAATGTGATATTATTTTATAAATTTGCAGAATTTTTTTTAATTTACAGAAATTATTTTTGATATAAATCCCTTAATTTATTGAAGCATGCTATTTTTCTACTCTTTTGATTTAATTCCAAAAGGGATAGGGTGAAAATTTTTTACTTTATTTTGTTCTACTTCAATTTATTTCTAATGTGTAATAAAAAGTGGAGAAGAAATTGGTAAAAGAGTAATGAAAAATTCATTTCCTTGTGATAAAAATAAAAGCAAGGGAATTTTTGATTCCTAGTATTGAATTTTAATGTAGCAGTATTGAAATTCAAAAAGAAATTTTTTTTAGCAATATTGGTTATCAAATTGCTTCAGTTTACTGGTTTCTGTTTTTCTTATTCGATGAAGTTGTGTGGGAAATATAATGAAAATTATTGACAGGAGGGGAAAAAATTTTTCCATTTTAGGTATCGAATTTTAATTTTGTAATATCAAGATCCGAAACGAAATTTTTAGATGGATTGATTATCAAATTTGTTTTTAGTGACATTTCTTTATTCAATTTAATTATATAAACTAATATAACAGGGAAAATTGAGTATTAATAAAAATATGAAAAATAATATATATTAAAAATAAGTGGAAAAGAAATTTAATATCGTGACATTGAAAAGTCAAAAAATATTTTCTCAAACATTTCGTTTATTATATCTACATTTCCTGTTGTTTTCACTTAGTCAAACGCTATGAAAAATACAGTACAATTGTGTAAAATATTAATATCCAATAGAACTGTGTAAAATGGAATTTTTCATTTCTCTGCTTTAATTTGAACGGAACTAATATCGCGGTATTGAAATCGAAAAAATTGATTTTCAAATACTTCAGTTATTAAATTTTTCATCTCCTATCTATTTTTTCATCAACTTAGAAAGTGAAATATCGGTCCATGGAATTTCATTGCTATTTTCATTTTGTAAATCCACATAGTACGATGCAAAAAACACGAAAGATCAATAAGCACGGTGCCATAATAAATTCAGTCTCCAATATACTATTCTAGTAATTATTATACATGGTGCAGAGTTTTATAAAATTAGTGTCATTATGGAATAAATAAAATAATTAATTTTCGCACACTTAATTATACTGACTACCCCATACATTTCGACATTTTTAAAAATTTTAATAGCCACATCCATGTACCACAATATTTAAAAAAAATCCCCAAATCTATATTTTGACATGTACCAATAAATATGATTTTTCTTCCATAATAAATTAAATCTTCAATTATTTTATAATAATTATTATATATGTATATTATCAGTGTCTTATAAAATTAGTGATATCATGGAATAAATAAAATATTTAATTTCGGCATACCTAATTTCACTGATCACTGTATACTGACATTCTAAAAAGGTTTAATAACTACATTCACATATCACAATAAAAATAAAAAATTTGCAAATCTACCATAACATAAAATGATAAGCACAATTGCTGTCCCATAAAATTAATATTCATCATGGACTACATAAAATAATTCAGAAAAATAACTAATTTCCACATACCTAATTTCACTGTCCACCCTATGTGGTAAACCCATGCATTTCGAAATTCCAAAGAATTCTAATATCACAATCACATCCACTCGCCGAAATGAAAAGGAAAATTCGCAAATCTGCCGCGTCGCAAAGATATAAGCAAGGTCGTACACCGTTCCTTGGTCTCACGTACCCATGCAAATGGGAAGGTAGCCGGATGGAAATTTTTCGCGAGGCCAAACGCCACGGGGATCGGTGAAACGGCGTAAGATATTGCAGTTGTTTATTCCCGCGGGATAGCCGGTGAAAGGACGCCCTGCTTCGCCGGCGGAACTTCCGGCTTATCGGCCGCGAGATTAGAACGAACCCGTTCTGGAGGAAAAGCCCGGAGAAAAAAGGAAATCCGCGAAAGGCGCCTCCGAGGGCCGGCTGAACGGTGTTTTAAACTTGCCAACTTCGTTGAATCATTTTCAGTGTAATCGCCGGAAACCACCGGCCACCCCACGTGACTCGAACAGCCAACCACCCTCGGGGAATTATTTAATTTGTGCGTTTGATCGTAAAGCTGTTGCTGGGTGGTTTATTGCAATGGAAAATAGTTGTAATGGGCCTTAAGCTGAACGAATCTTTTTCTGTCGAAAGTGTGGGTAGAATGAACAATAATATCTTCTAAGGACAATAATATTTTCTTAACGATTAACATACAAAGTATCTATTTTCTCTAGTTTATTTATTTCTTACAGATACTGATAAATTCTGTGTTTATTTACCAAAGTAAACGTATAATTAACAATATAACCTATCATTTTTAGAGGTTATGTTATTACTATTGCTGCTATTATTCCTGCATCTTCGTCAGGAAATTCTCTAAGAATAATTTATATATGTAATAGTATACTATAAGATTGTAGAGTTGTAATAAAGCAAATAAATTTTTTAATTATACATCATGAATATCAATTGTTAACACTTTGAAACATTGTCGACTTGCATTTGATACACGTCCACGCGCGCCCTTTCACTCGTACATTCGTAATTATTCTTTTCCTCAAAATCAAGGACCCAAACGAGCCCCCTCACCTCGACACGGTATAAGCACTTGAGGGGGGCACGAGGGTTCAATCACAGGATCACAAATTCACTGTTTCGCTAATTAGTGTTCCAGTCGTGTCGGTTCGCGGCAGCAACCCGGGGCGTTATCGGTAAGCACGGGCACCGCACGTCGAACGCGATAACAGTAGCACTTGTGTTAATTCTGTACTCAATTTTTGTGGTCGGTGACTGTAGTCACTCGTAGTAGCGAAAGGGTTAATAACGATTACATTTATGTGTTCACTTTGTAGGGGATGGTGGTCCTCCCCCATGGTTGTTGATGTTGCTAAGTCAGGAGAGTTGTCGATTAGAGAGTTGCTAAGTCAGTTGAGAGTAGGTTGAGCGTTAGCGTCGTGATAAGTAGTAATAATTCGTATCTTTATCGTTACTCACATACTCTATCAATCACTGTTAATTTATTATTATATGAGTTTATTTTTAAATCAGTTGAGAGTTGTCGAAGTTAGTTGTCCGAGTTGTGGTTGTTGCTAGTTATGAGTTCTAATAGGAGAGTTGCTGCAGAAATGTAAGTTGAGTGTTGTGATAATTCGTATCTTTATCATTACTCACATACTCTATCATGGTTAATTTATTATTAAATCAGTTGAGAGTTGTCGAAGTTAGTTGCCAGAATTGCTGTTGTTGTTCCTAGTTGTGAATTGTAATAGGAGAGTTGTCACATACTCTATCACTGTTAATTTATTTTTAAGTAAATATATATATACCATTGCCAAGTCGTCTCTAGATATATATATATAGGAAGCGGAGGTTTTCCGAGAACTTGCGAGAAAGTCCCCGAACCTCGTTGAAGTTGGAATCCATCTAGCGGCGAGAGTGAGAACCATATAATGGCTACAACTCTGATACTTCTCAGAGAACTGTCTCATTCTGGCACATTCTTCTGAACATTTCTTCAAATACCATTCAAATTAAACTCGGTCACGTTATATTTACATCACATACTGCAGAATTATAAGGCAAGTGAGTTTCACTTATTCAATCTCACTGACGCTCAAGCACATAGAACCAACACTCACAGAAAATTGGGAAAAGGAGTGAGTTTTGTAAGTTTCTGTTGTGGAAACCTGTGATTTAAGTTAGGCAATTTTATGATGTATATTTTTGTGGAGATTTATGCGAGGTTGGGCTACAATATTGTTGTGCCTATTCGTTTAATTTATTCGAAATAATTGTTCATCGATTTATTTTATTTTTTTAATTAAATTGGTGGATTTAGTTGCTAAAAATTTATAACCAGGATGAAATTATAACGTAGCTGTAATAATTGATTATCGTTAATCTCTGTTGGTTATACTGTAAAACGGGATGAATTATTGAGATAAGACTAATTATTGTAATATTTATGAATCAAATTATGATTTTCCGAGAATTATTTTATCGAAATGCGAATTACTACGTAAAGTGTTAACTTGTAATTGTTAGATCATATATAAATTTATTATAACAAAATTATACTGATAGGTATAATCAATTTTTATATCGCAATAATTAATGGAAACTTTAATATGTTAAAGAATTTTAATATTTTCATAATAATTAATAATAATTGTGTACCACTAATAGCATAGCAAATTCTAATTTTGCGATAATTAATAAAAATTAAATATTTATAACAAAATAAGAAATAATATTTCCATAATAATTAATAATAATTGTGTACTAGTAATAGCATAGCAAATTTTAATTTTGCAATAATGAATAAAAATTAAATATTTATAACAAAATAAGAAAATGTTAATATTTTAACATTATTATAGTAAATAATAAAAATAAAATATTACTAACGTAAACAAATTTTAATATCATTATAATAATTGATAAAAATTAAGTATTGACAAATACTGAGGAATATTAAAGATGTTAATAATGTTTAATAATGTAATAAAAATTATAACTGTAATTAATAAAAATATATAAAAATATATTGTAATTGTAATGTAATTACAATTGTAATTAATAAAAATATATAAAAATAAAATATTTATATCAAAATAAGGAAATGTTAATATTTTAACATTATTATAGTAAATAATGAAAATAAAATATTAGAAACGTAAACAAATTTTAATATCATTGTAATAATTGATAAAAATTAAGTATTAACTAATATTGAGGAATATTAAAGATGTTAATAATGTTTAATAATGTAATAAAAATTGTACTTGTTAACTGAAATACGATATAAATTCTTCCATGTGAAATATCAAAGAGAAATATTTCATTTCGTTCCGTTATTATTTATTTCTCGTCCGACTGGACCTTTTCGTTTAACAATACCTTTGTGTAAGTATCGTAAGCTGTGTCATTAAATACAACAAATATTGTATTATTAAAAGACGTATGGAAAATTGTTGTTCGAAATTTCGAATAAAATTATAATTTTAAATCTACATTAAGAGACGTATGAAATTTGGTAATATGTAGAATTACATCTGCTTTAAAAATCTACAGACGCATATTTGTTCGTCTTATAGGGTTTCAATGCTCTCTTTACTCTTTAAGAGAAATGTTTAAAGCGTATGGTTGCCATCCTATAAGGAAACGCGAGCCGAAATTCTTCTGCACGAGTGAAATCTTAAAATCACCGAAGGAAAATGTCGTGCTGCCTCCCTATTGAATTTTCCACTTCAACTACAAGCAAATTTTCCCTCGCACCTACGATTTTATTCTTTTGTTGTTTGTTTTACAATTTGTCGTTTAATACGATCTTGTTTTATTATTGAAAAAATATTCTGTGAAGCTTTTATCCTTTTTCAAGAATCTCATTATACGTGAGAAAATTGAGAAAATTATCAAAAGAATAAATACCAATTTTTTAAAATTCTGAAAATTCAAAAGAATAAGCACAAATTTTTTTAAATTCTGAAAATACAAAAGAATAAATACATATTTCTTAAAATTCTGAAAATTCAAAAGAATAAATACCAATTTTTAAAAATTCTGAAAATTCAAAAGATTAAATACAAATTTTTTAAAATTCTGAAAATTCAAAAGTATAAATACAAATTTTTAAAAACTCTGAAAATTGAAGAGAATAAATACAAATTTTAAAAAATTCTGAAAATTCAAAAAAATAAATTCAAATTTTTAAAAATTCTGAAAATTTAAGGAATTTGAAATTTTAAAGAAAGATTCTGAAAATTAAGAATCGAGACTTAATTAGTTGACGAGATCTTAAAGTTTTAATTTTTTGATGTGACCAAAATGTAAATTAAATTAAGAAATTTACAATTAGGTTAATAAATTAATTTTATTATATTATTGAATTGAATATTTAAATTTCTAAAAAATGTAAATTATCTTTAGTGATTCCCTAAAAAGAAGAGAATGTTGTTAATTTTTAACAATTAATGATAGTAATAGTTTATTTAAAATCTTATTCACGTACATATATATGTATATATATTTGCAATATAATTTAATTTCTTTTATATCAATACTGCAATTTTAACTTTTATGATTTGTGATTGTTTTCAGTTTCTGCAGATTACATAATTTTATAGATGATTAATATGTTAAATTAATTCTGCATTTAAAAAGTATTATTTCATCCTTTTCATCACACTTGTATGTCTTCAATGTTATTTATTATAATTTTCTTCCCCAACATTTTATAATACTTTAATTTTAATGTTCGTGATGCATTACTACCACAGTAAGCTGATTACACAGTAACTTAACAAACATTCTCAAACCTATACATAACACACGAATTTTCATTACAAACTAATAAATAAATCTACCATGATTGCAGCCTTTATAAAGGAAACCAAAAATCCCCAAAATTCCCCATATTAATAATTCTTCATATTCAAACCTATACATAACACCACAAGAACTTTCATTGCAAACTAATAAATAAATCTACAATTATTGGAAGCCTCGTCCATAATTTATTATTTCATCGATATTAAAGAAAATCAAAAATCCCCAAAATTCCCCATCCTTCGTGTTGAAAAATTCCCATCCAAGTGTCTTCATAAATGCTCACCTAAACGAAACTGTCCAATAAATTCGACAAACTGCTCTACACCAACAACCAGGTTCGAATTGTCCTCTCACGAGGATTAAAAACTGAAAGCCAGGCCAAGATCTCACAATGTCTTGCACGTGGAACACGAAAGGGGCGCTGAAAAATCCAAAGATAAGAAGAATCGACGGCGATGTTTGGCTAAAGAATATTGGCCGGATGAAAGCGGTTCCGGATGAAAGTCAGGTCGAATTCTTCGGCGACGTGTATCCTAGGGACCCTAGATTCTGAACAGGGTGGCACAATGCGCGAGCAACGTAAACTCGTTTCGAGCCCGCGAAAGCTTCTTTTATTCAGCTGGGCTATCCCGATCCCAGTTTTCATTTAAAAGGTGCACACCGTGTTTGTGAAAGCGGTTCACGCCATCTTCGATATGTACTTGCGGAGAAATAGTCGAGAAGAGGAATATACGTTGCATCCCCCAGCGAACTTATCACAGGAAACCGCTTGTAATAGGATTTTTGTTTACTTCTGACAAGAAATACCGAGGTTTGGTGGAATACTTTCGGTCGAAGTTGAAATTTATGAGAATGTTCGAGAAAGTTTTATGGGAACACTGAAACAGGAATATAACTAGAATGTCTGGTTACTTCTGAGGGAAATTTTGAGCTTATGTATAATCTTTTGTGAAAGGTGTTTGACAAAGTTTCATTGGAAAGTTTATGGGAAATGTTTATGCTAGGAAATAGTCAGTATTAAAAATGTTAGAAGTTTTATTTGCTCCTGAGAGGAAATTTTGAGGTTAGGTAGAAGTTTTTGAATTATAGAAAAGAATAGGCAATCACTTTATTCGCTTTATTTATTGTAATATTTTAATATCGCTGTAAAGTGATTAAAAAGTTTGTAATATTTCACCATGAAAAATTATTTTTATTCTTGTGATTATTTTATTTATGTATATTACATATACTGTTCTAATATTTAGTTGATCTTTTATTTAACAGAATTACGTATTATCCTTTTAATTAATTTTTAATTTTTGAAAAATCTCCTTATTGGTTTCCAAAGAAATCAATTTTGTCGTACCAATATTGTAAAACTGTAAAACAATAATAAATTAATAAAATAATAATACAAATAAAATTGACGGTAAAATAATAAGAAGAATAGTATGAATATTTTTAATTTATAATTTTATACGTAATCTATAAGTAATCTACAAATAATTTTTAAGTAGTTTATAAGTAATCTGTAATTTTATACGTAAAGAAACTATAGTAAAAAATATTTAAGTATATCAATACCTTTAAATTGTTAATATTTAAGAAAATCACCTTATGCTTAAAATTTCCTCGATAATTCAGAAAATTAATTAGCCAAACCACTGTCAAAGTAAAAGAAACATCGTTATCAATATCTACAGCCCTAATCTGAAATCGATACTATAATTAGCAGGATACTCGGAATATACACAAATGGAGTGTACAAGTTGTAGTGAATAGATATATAACTTCCAAGTCACGTGACACGTAATATATAGAGAATTAATTCATTTCCTCGAATAGCTACGAGAAAAACGTTGTTTTAACAATAAACAATTAATAACCTATTTGGCTGTTATTATCGCAATTATGTTTGGTTTGCGGAGCGTATATGAGGTTGGTAATAGTTCATTTCCGTGGTTGCGGCGTGTGTGGTCGGTGCAGCCTGATTCGATCGAATTGCAATTTCGAAATGCAGTTGGTAGATGTATTGGAATAGTAATTGAAAAATAGTTTTCGGGTAATGTTAGACTAGAAAATGTAATTGATTCTTTTATATATTATTCAGTTCACTGATTTACTTATCGAGTAAAAAATATTAAAAAATTGCAACAAGAAATAAACAAATAATAACATTTACTATATCTTATATACATTGTCATTAAATTAAGAAAAGAAAAATAATTACATTTTAAATATGTTGTATATATATGTACATATATGATGTATATAATAATGCAATTAAATATATCTGATAATACATAATATATACATATATGTAACTAATACGTACAATATAAGCAATCACATCCTTCTTGCATATATAGTACATACTTCATATGTAGTTCATATATAGATATACATATATGTAACTAATATGTATACTTCATATATGTATATATATTTTATGCTTCATATGCAGTTCATATATGTATCACGTATTTATTTTATATAATATATATAAATTTTGTATGTATAATATAGTTATATATATTATGTATA
>NW_016911641.1:669151-676417 GCF_001483705.2 Eufriesea mexicana | reverse complement strand
TCATATGTAGTTCATACACATATATCACATATATGCTTTATAGAATATAAATAAATTTTATATGTATAATAGAACCTGCATACATAATATATATATACTGTACTTGTATATATGTATTGTATTTCCACTAATGTATTCAGATACTCCATATACTTTACCTATATACCACATACAGGGTGTCCAATATAATTACATACAATAATATAATTAAATATATCTAATTATACCTAATATATACATACATGAAACTAATATGTAGTGTACCATATATATATATACATCTTATGCTTCATATATAGTTCATACACATATATCACATACATACTTTGGAATATATACTGTGGAATATATATAAATTTTATATATATAATAGAACTTACATATATAAAATATATATACATACTATACTCGTGCGTATGTATTTCCACAAATGTATTCAGATACTCCATATACATTACCTATACATCTCATACAGGGTGTCCAATTTTAATAGACGAATTCTCCATATACATATATACCATATACATTTAATACATACTTTACATGTCCCCTACCTATATCTGACATATAACAAACATCTGATACACGTGTACTAACGAAACGATAAAACAGTTAGTCGAAAATATTCCACCAAACTCGAAAAATCCCCAGGAAAGAATGCATCTTACAGGAATAAATTCCCCGCCCCCATTTCAATCCAAGTGCCCAGCTCCGATAAACCCCACCGATCTCTTCAATCACTCCGACCGCCTAAAAGATTGAAAAAAAGGAGGAAGAAAAACGGACCGGAAGGAGAGAAGAAAAAACAGCGAGGAATTAAACCGGGAGCGGGTGTATGAATGGCAATCCGTGGAGAAATGAGATCATTCACCGGAGGCTAGGCAACCCTGCTCGATGACGGAAGCCCCAATTTCCCCGGACGCGATTTTCCCTGGTATCTACAACGCGGAATATGGGACGAAAATTTCGACCGATCTACATATTTTACACGCACCCTATCTGGCGCAGCCATTCTTCTTTATTCCCCGCTGTTCGCCCGGCCATTGTTATCGTTGCCTTCGGTACCATCCGAGTGCTAGGGACATTTCGGTGCGCGTGGTTGGTAGCTGCGCGCAGTTAATGCCTGCGGGCTACGATTGTGCCGCAATTACGAGGAGTAGCGGTACGGCATCACGAAGATGTCGAAGAGAAAAATAATGGTTAGAAAGGAAGGTGGTTGGGGGACGGCGGGGGGGCTGGCTGGTCGACGACGAGCATCGTCGAAATTAATGGGCCGCGGTCAAAAATACGCGGCAAAGTCGCAGACGGTATTGCAGAAGAGGAAATGGGGTTTGTGCTTGATGGACTGAATTTGGAGGTTAGGTTTCGGAGAATCGTGATTATTGTGGTTCATTACTAGGGGGTGTTTGGTTGTGAATTTTGTGAAGTAGGGAGAGGGGAGGCGTTTCTGACAAAATTGGCTTTTTTTAAATTTTAAATAGTTTGGAATTTTTATTTCTTCGAATTTTTATGTTAATTTATTTTGCTAAGGAGCAGGTTAGGAGTTGTGATGTTAAGTTGATCTGTTTAGGCGTTTCTGACAAAATTGGCTTTTTTTAAATTTTAAATAGTTTGGAATTTTTATTTCTTCGATTCGATTTTATGTTAATTTATTTTGCTAAGGAGCAGGTTAGGAATTGTGATGTTAAGTTGATCTGTTTGAATTTTTGAATACATTGATTTGTTTTAGTGAAGAGGAGATTATGAAGTGTGAGGTTAGGTTATTTTTCTTGGAATTTTTATTTTAAAGAATTATTGATATATTAATTTATTTTAGCGAAGATGGGGTTATAAAGTATGAAGTTAGGTTAGGCTTGTAGGAATTTTTATTTTGGGGAATTATTGATATATTAATTTATTTTAATGAAAATGAGATTATAAAGCATGAAGTTAGGTTAGGCTTGTAGGAATTTTTATTTCGGGGAATTATTGATATATTAATTTATTTTAGTGAAGATGAGGTTAGGTTGGGTTTGTAGAAATTTTTATTTTGGGGAATTATTGGTGTATTAATTTACTTTGGTGAAGAGGAGGCTATGAAGTGTGAGGTTAGGTTGGGTAACTTGGAATTCCTATTTTAGGAAATTATTGATATATTAATTTATTTTAGTGAAGGGGAAATTTAAATAAATTGGAATCCTTTTTCAAAATTTTTAGTATATTAATTTATCTTTGTAGAAAGGAGGTTATAAAGTTTGATGTTAGGTTAAAACTTTTGGTTTTTTTTTAGAGCAATTATTATTATATTAGTTCCATTTTATGAACAGGAAATTGTGAAATATGATACTAGGTTTGCATTCTCAGAACTTTGAAACGATTAGATAAATTTTTTAGTTTCTGAAATTGTGAAATTTACAAATGAAATTGGAATTTATCATCGACATTTTAGTTCATTTTCCTTTTTTAAGGGGTGAGGGGGGTGTAAATATAATAATATATTTAATAAAAATATGAATTTTGTCATAGTTCACAGAAAATAATTACAATTTCCAGATACTTTTCCCACATCCGACATTTTTTAATCATATCCTCAGACATGAAGCATAAGAATTTTTTCTCAATTTTCGCTTTTTAAATATCTACCCAAAAATTTCTTCTCAATTTCCATTTTCCAAATACTTAAAAAATTTTCGAACGAATATATTATTTTGACATAAGAAGTTACCGAAGAAGCAACATTCGACAAAACGAGGATAGGATATACATAACTTCTAAGATACACCTTCGAGGGTTCGACATTCCAGAGAAAGGCATTTTTAACCGGTTTTCACGTTCGGTCGTGAAAGGAAAAGACTTGGCGAGAGGGGTGAGTGAAATGGACGTCCACTCATGACGCTCTTGTATAGCCTATGAACTATAGGCACAGGCTGAACAGCAACAGGGAAATTCAGCAAGAATGTTTCACCGATCGAATGATGGTCGTTGTGTCGATTACAAGGCGATTGTGTTTCGTCCGTGCAGAATTTAATTGTCCACCAATTTCCATTAGACAATGCAATTATAATTCCACTGATTCGGTAATACACAGGGTGTTTCATAATTCTCGAACCTACACTGTTTTAGATATACATCTAGAAAATTCAAAATTAATGGAATTATGTATTTTAATTAATTTTAATAGACATTGAATAATTTTGTTTAATTACCATGAAACAGTGCAATTATAATTCCACTGATTCGGTAATACACAGGGTGTTTCATAATACTCAAACCTACACTGTTTTAGATATACATCTAGAAAATTCAAAATTAATGGAATTATGTATTTTAATTAATTTCAATAGATATTAAATATTTTTATCTAATTTTCATTACAGTGCAATTATAATTCCACTGATTCGGTAATACACAAGGTGTTTCATAACTCATGAACCTACACTATAGTGGATATGCATCTAGACAATTTAAAATTACTGGAATTATGTATTTTAATTAATTCAAATGGATATTGAATATTTTTATTTAATTTTCATTAAACAGTGCAATTATAATTCCACTGATTCGGTAATACACAGGGTGTTTCATAACTCATGAACATACACTATATTGGATATGCATCTAGAAAGTTTAAAATTGTTGGAATTATGTATTTTAATTCATTTTAATAGATATTGAATATTTTTATTTAATTTTCATTCGACAGTGCAATTGTAATTCCACTGATTTGGTAATACACAGGGTGTTCCATAACTCATGAACCTACACTATAGTGGATATGCATCTAGACAATTTAAAATTACTGGAATTATGTATTTTAATTAATTCAAATGGATATTGAATATTTTTATTTAATTTTCATTAGACAGTGCAATTATAATTCCACTGATTTGGTAATACACAAGGTGTTCCATAACTCATGAACCTACACTATTTTAGATATGTATCAAGCAGTTTAAAATTGCTGAAATTATGCATTTTAATTCATTTTCATTAATATTGAATATTTTTATTTAACAATTAATTAATAAAATATTAATAATTGATATTTTAAATTTAATAATTAATATTTTAATATTTAATTTAATTATATGTATTAATTTATATATTTGAAGTAAAATATTCTAATATAAGTTTGGCTCCTAATCTAATTACAAACGATCATATTATAACGTTTCCAAATACGTTGTGATTATATCAAGGTGTAATAAAATTATATAGTGACCTGGATAATAATCGAATTGAAACTAATTCGAAATAATACGTGATTTTTGTTCTACATTCTAATATAGCAGAGTTATCAAATTTTTCATCAGATTATACTAATTATACGTGTTCGATGTGGCTATATTTGTACGAGCTAGTGTATCTCAGTGAATGTATCACATAAAAGGAACGAAAGAAATCCAATAAACGACTGTTCTCTTTGACTTTCTTTCCCAGTTATAGCCATATTTGTACATTGGTAACGAGTTGTTTAGCCATGTAAGGATTCTTTCAGATCCTTGGCCTGAATGCACGAGCTCCCAGCTGCGGAGTTACGAAATTTCTCAAACTTTCAAGTACTCTAATTTAACAAAACTGATTAAATTATTCAAAAAGAGAATAAAATCAAACAAAGAAAACTGGAATAAAAAGATAGCTAACAAAAGGAGGAAAATAGAAATAATAATTATAGTGATTATACTAATAGATAAAATGCATTGGAAAAATGTAAGAAGATAAATAAATTTTCTTTTTAATTTTCTTCTCTGTCTGTAGCAATTTTTGTGTTTCACTAATAAGAAATTAATTAAATTAATAATAATTTGTTTAATTCACTATTGGAAATTAAAAGTTATCCTAAATTTCGAAAAGAGAATAAAATAATTATAGTAGATAATATAGTAGATAATTAAGTAGATATAACAATTATAGTGATTATATTAATAGATGAAATATAGAGGAAAAATAAAAGAAGATAAATAAATTTTCTTTTTAATTTTCTTCTCTGTTTGTAGCAATTATTGTGTTTCACTAATATGTTAATTAAATTAATAATAATTTGTTTAATTTTTAATCTTTATTAAAAGTTATCCTAAATTTCGAAAAGAGAATAAAATAATTATAGTAGATAATATAGTAGATAATTAAGTAGAAATAATAATTATAGTGATTATATTAATAGATGAAATATAGAGGAAAAATAAAAGAAGATAAATAAATTTTCTTTTTAATTTTCTTCTCTGTTTGTAGCAATTATTGTGTTTCACTAATATGTTAATTAAATTAATAATAATTTGTTTAATTTTTAATCTTTATTAAAAGTTATCCTAAATTTCGAAAAGAGAATAAAATAATTATAGTAGATAATATAGTAGATAATTAAGTAGAAATAATAATTATAGTGATTATATTAATAGATGAAATATAGAGGAAAAATAAAAGAAGATAAATAAATTTTCTTTTTAATTTTCTTCTCTGTCTGTAGCAATTTTTGTGTTTCACTAATAACAAGTTAATTAAATTAATAATAATTTGTTTAATTTGTAATTTTTATTAAAAGTTATCCTAGATTTTGTTCAATTTTCAAGTATAATAACTCGAGTAATAAATTCTACTAAGCCTTTCATCGAATCAATACAATCCAACACTATTTACATGCCAGTCCTACAAACGCAATCTACGAGTTAACGAATCGAGCCTCTCGAAGCTCCCCTCATTCACCATAGTTCCATCCCCGAAATCACCGAAATTTCCTGTCGAAAAAGGAAAAAAGAGATCGTCTCAACGAAAGAGAGCTTCATTTCCCATCGATATCAATCGAGCCTCCTCTTTACCTATCGAAAACCCTTTGAATCCTAGATCAAGCGTTTCGCTGGATGGACCCAAAGTCCATCCAGGCACCTCCCTGTCTTCGTACTGTACAAAACAACAGAAATGAGGGCTGCAGTGAAATCGAATTTTTACATTTTTTGAATTCGAGCCAGGAATTCCGTTAGATTTCAAAACTTTGAGTACTTTTGAAACTTCAAGTACAGATTTTGTTTTGTAAGGAGAGGTAGCTTCAGAGATTCAAGTGTTCCTATGTACCTTGTTGATCATAGTTGAACGGATCATTCTAATTTATCGTTGGTTTCTGGAACAGTGTACCCAAATACAAAATTTCTAATTTATTAATTTATTAATATTTATTTCAATTTATTTTTAATTTATTTTAATTTATTAATATTCATTTATTAATATTTATTTCATATCGTTCTTTATAATATAGTAACTATAATAACTTGAAACCTTCTTATATTCCAAAATCATTATTTTACGTTTCTCTTTATCTGCGTTCTCCAGAAAGTCCTAATCTCTCCCAAGAAGTGTAAATTATAAAATATAATAATAAAATTAAATATCCTCAATGTTAGAATCTCAACAAACCCATCCCTAACCTCAACAGGAAAACAAACTCAACATAACCAATCAGAAAAATCACCACCAACACCCAAACCTCTCCCCTCTTTCCAGAAAAATTCCTAATCAAATACAAGCAGAGCAAAACGTAACCTAACCTCAATCTAACCAACCCGAATAATCACCATAAACACCCTAACCTCTCCCCCAAAAATAAAATCCCTAATCAAATATAAGCAGACCGAAATATAGCCTAACCTCAACATAAGGATAACGTCAAGCTAACCAACTCAAACAATCATCATAAACACCCTAACCTCTCTCCCAAAAAAAAAAATCCCTTATTAAAACTGAGTATACCAAAACATAACCTGACCACAACAGAAGGACAAACTCAACCTAACCAACCCGAACAATCACCATAGACACCCTAACCTCTCTCCCAAAAAAAGAAATCCCTTATTAAAGCTAAGTATACCAAAACATAACCTGACCTCAACAGAAGGACAAACTCAACCTAACCAACCTGAACAATCACCATCAACACCCTAATTTCTCCACTTAAAAAACAAAAAGTTCCTCAAGGAAGGCAATAAATTAAAGGTACAGAAACCGAAACATAATCTAACCTTACCCCAAACAGCGCTTACTAATCATCGACCGGAATCCAATCAATCTTCTGCCAGGCAGTGCATTCTGCCATTCGAATTTCCCTATGAAAAGAAGCAAGGAGAATCAGCGAAAAGAGTCCTGCGTGCAGCAAGGAGAGCGACGGAAACCGGTAGGAAGAAATCGAGAGAGAGGGGAAACCCGGAGCAGGCTCGTTGCGGCATTCGTTAGTGGCGCTCAGTCGATAAAGTAGGGAGAGGATGGGGAAAAGGCGGGGGGGGGGGGATTATTTCAAAA
>NW_016911641.1:647865-668832 GCF_001483705.2 Eufriesea mexicana | reverse complement strand
AAAGAGTCGCGGACGAGCGATTCATGCGAAACGGCCTGCTAAATAATTGGCAGCCGGTTCCGCGAGAAACGACCGGGCGCCATTTAATCTGGATTAACAAGCTGTTTGACGTATTCGCTTTATGCTCGGGCCGCAAATCGAGTTAGCGAATGAATGGAGTCGTTAGGAATGCGCGAGGCAGCCAGCGAAAGTTTCCACGGCCAACTTCCGGCGAACGCGTCACGACGCCGATCTCTCGGAAACCGGCGTTATTTCGAGAATTACGCGAGTTATCGGGCGCAATTAATCGGAAAGGTAATTAACAGTCGCGCGAACGAGTCGGGTCCTAGCCATTTCTCCTGTTTGACGGCGCTGTTTTTGTTCGAGTGTTTCCAATGGCTGGTTTT
The DNA here is from genome assembly GCF_001483705.2 of Eufriesea mexicana. Taxonomy (NCBI): domain Eukaryota; kingdom Metazoa; phylum Arthropoda; class Insecta; order Hymenoptera; family Apidae; genus Eufriesea; species Eufriesea mexicana. The sequence goes on along the minus strand of NW_016911641.1, from coordinate 668,446 downwards.
CATGAGCAGATGGAGGAGCTGTGGTTTTTTCGTTGGTCGTTTGATGGTCTGGCGGGGGAAATTATTGGTTTGTTTATGATAAGTGGATTTGCTTTGACTCTTACGAGGAAATATGCAGCGAAGTCACTGGGTATGAATTTTTAGGTTAGGTTTGGCTGACGCTTGGTTGGAGGTTCATCTCGGTTCAGAAATTAACCCTTTGCACTCGAGAGGTGCCCTTCAGTCGCCATTTGATAAAATTTCGAAGCTCGATATTCATTAATATGTCAAATTTCAGATAATGTAACGGTGTGCGAAATATCGAAATCGAATAATTCTACGTGTTAGTTATCGTACGATTTCTTATTCCTGCTCAGAGAAATATCGTCGGCTTTGTAATAGAAAATTTTTGAACTATTATCCTGCTTTGGCCAAAAAATCGTCGAGTGCAAAGGGATAATTAGCAAATGTGTTGGAGAGGAGATCATCACGACGGAGTGACTGGGTATCGCTTTTTAGGTTAGGTTTTGAGCCAGGTTAGAGATGAATTGTTAAATATATTGGTGGAGATCGTCGTGTGATTAGGAATTGAATTGAATTTGATTTTGGATGAAAGGTTAGAATTATATGAGATTTATTATTATTAGATTGCTTATGATACTTAGATTTGGTTCGTTCTTTAGGAAAATATCGTTGCATCGAAATGACTGAATATTATTTCTAGGTTAAGTTTGGGTCACTTTCGAAATATACTGAATTTTAATGTAGTAAATGGTATATAGTTTATAGTATGTAGTATAGTACATAGTATAATTTGTAATATAATTTGTAGTATATAGTATATAGTATATTTATGTTAAACATACTGAGGAAAAATCCTCGTGTGATTAAGAATTGAATTGAATTTGGTTTTGGAGGAAAGGTTAGAATTATATGAGATTTATTATTATTAGATTGCTTATGATACTTAGATTTGGTTCGTCCTTTAGGAAAGTATTGTTGCATTGAAGTGACTGAATATTATTTCTAGGTTAGGTTCATGTCACTTTCGAAGTATACTGAATTTTAATGCATTAAATAGTATATAGTACATAGTATGTAGTATAGTATAGAGTATAATTTATAGTATGTAACATATAGTATATTTATGTTAAACATACTGAGGAAAAATCGTCGTGTGATTAAGAATTGAATTGAATTTGATTTTGCAGGAAAGGTTAGAAATATTGTATATGAGATTAAAATGCTTGTGATACTTGGATTTAATTAATTCTTTTAGGAAAATATTGTTACACCGAAGTGACTGAATATAATTTTTATTTTAGGTTTTGGGCCAGTTTAAAGATGAATTCTTAAATATATTGGGAAAAGTATAGTCCTGCGATTAGGGGTTAAATTGAATTTGATTTTGGAGCAGAGTTTAGGCTTATATGAAATTAGTTTGTTTATAATAAGTAGATTTAGTTGTTTCTTTTTAGGAAAATATTATTTCAACGAAGTGACTGTATATGACTTTTTAGGTTAGGTTTGGGAAAGTTTAGAGAAGATTGGTAAACTTATTGTAGAAAAGATTGTCGTGCTAATATAATTACTTTAAGTATTTATATATATATAATTTAAATTGGTAATTGACTGAAATTTTAAAGAATTATGTGAATTTTTCAAAATTTACTTGTATATTTTGCTATTTGAGATTGAAGATTGCGGAAATTAACAAGCACTCCTTCGTTTCAATTTTATCATATATAGAGTTTCATAAAGGTTGAAGGGTTATTTATAACTCTCTTACAAAGTTAACAAAATAAAAAGGAACGAGCGATCGAATGTTTAGAAAAGCATGAAAAATGATAAAAAAGGAGACCTGAGTAAATAATCGACATGAAAATTAAAAATAGGAAATTGTCAGATAACACACTATTTATCTAATGATATAAAAACGAATTTAAACGAATAATTGTTTCGACTAAAATTCTTATTAATTATTTACCAACGTAATATCTAATATTACCCATTGCTAAATTTTATTCCATCACATAAAAATTATCTGTTCCATAATTATTTGTTTACGTACTCCATATATAAAAATAAAAAATTGATAAAATAAAATGAAGTACACACTAATGAAGCTTTCGTAATTGCAATAATATATCAATTATTTTAAACATTTTAATTTTAATTGTTTATAGTAATAGAATTTTTATTTTATATATTTATATTATGTAATTTTTATTATATTCATAATTGTTTACTTTGTTATATTGTAATTATACCTTCATGCGTCTAAAAGGAGTATGACAATTATGTACACAGTGCAAGAGGAGCACAAGATTTATTGCACTTTCCTTTACAGTAGATTGTTTTATGTAAACACAACAAATAATTGAATTATTCAACAGATAAACAAAAGTATCAAATAATAAACACCATTACCAAAGAATTCAAAGATCTACAAAATAACACAAACCATTACCAAACAATGCAAGGATATACCAAATAACACACACTATCGTCAAAAAATTCAAAGATTCACCAAACCATCCAAAGATCCATCAAGTAACACACACTATTACCAAACGCTCCAAAACTCTACCAAATAGCACACACCATTACCAACAAATCCAAACTTGTACCAAATAACACACAGTATTGTCAAAAAAATCAAAGATTCACCACAGAATCCAAAAATCTACTAAATAACACTCACCATTACCAAATAATTCAAAGATCCACTAAATAACTTACACCATTACCAAACAATCCAAAGATACCTAACCAAATAACACACACTGTTGCCAAAAATTTTAAAGATTCACCAAACAATCCAAAGATACCCAACCAAATAACACAAACTTTTACCAAAAATTTCAAAGATTCACGAAACAATCCAAAAATCTATTAAGTAACATTCACCATTACCAAGTAACTCAGAGATCTGCTAAATAACTCACACCATTACCAAACAATCCAAAGATACCTAACCAAATAACACACACCTTTAACAAACGCACCAAAAATCCGCGAGACAAACAAAATTACCAAACAACACGCATTATCAAACAATAAAATGTATCCACCAAACAAACGAAATCAAATCGACACAGGCGAACCACAATGAGAAAAATCTCAACGATTCGTGAACCACGTCTGACAATGAAGAAAACAGCATTCTCCCCAATGAACTTCCTCGTTACACCAGAAAAAAGTACCCGGAGCGTTTCCCAGGGGATATTAATTACAATTTCACCCTCGTTGAAGTTCCGATCCCCAACGTTGCAAAGTCGTCCTCGCGGAACGCGAGTCCCGGACAAAAGGAATCAAACGCGCGTGGCGGGAAAACGGGAATCAACCGGCGCGAGGCGTGGAAAAAGGGGAAACTAGCGAAAAAAGGAAATGCAAAGGAAATAAAAGGCAGGGAAAGAAAAAGGAATTTAGGCGACAAGCGTCAGTCGGTCGGTGAAAAACGAGCCGCTGTTTCTTTCTCAGCGGCGTGAAATCCTCGCAGGAACGGAAAAACGTGACGGCCATAAAAGAACGCACGAATATCGAACGTGACGGAAGCGCGTACAAAGCTCTTTTGAGGCTCGTTTTCATTTCGAACCGAGCGAGCGTTGAGTGCGACCGAAAGAGCCTGCAAAACGAGCTGCGGCTAGAGGAGAGAAAAGCAGCAGGAGAAGAGAAGGCGAGAAAGAGAGTGAGAGGGAAGGAGAGGTGGAAAGGGTGAGAGAAAAAGAACAGGTGGAAAAAGTGCAAAAATGTATTCCATTACACGGAGAGTGTAAGAATATCGCGACTGGTTTTCCCGCGAGTCGCTCTGCACTCGAGGGTAGTCGCCACGGCCGCAAGAAATGTATTTCGTTTTCCACTGTGACTTCGCTTTTTCCGCTGTTTCCTCATTGTTTCGCCTTGTCCGGATCCACTGAGGGAAACAAACAGCACGAAATCCTGTCGAGGTGCGAAATTACGCGCATTTCACACGGACCGGTGTATCGAGGTTAGGTGCTGACATGGCCGCGTCTTCGGCCATTTTGTCGAGGCAGTGCTCTATGGCCAACGATTACTCGGGGCACTGGTATTATTCCCTGTCGTTGTTTATCGATATATGAGCCGTTCACTGTACAAATCGATTAACTAGTAATCGATTCACTTTTTGAAAAATCTTAAATATAAAAAGTTATGGCTATACCAAGAGCTTTGACACTTAAATTTAAGATTTTTCAGAAAGTGGAAAAATTAATAATCGATATGTGCAGTGAACGGCTCATATGTATCACTGTTATTTTTTGTATTATTTTTGTGATTACTATACAGGGTGGACTATGTAACATGAGCACTTTGATCGTTTTCGTAGAATTAAATTTCTTTATTTGTAATGGTACATTGTTGTTTAAGATAGTCTTCGACGTTCTGCTATATATGCGAAATTAAATTTTTAGGGGGTGGATTGTTAAATAATTGTAAATAGTTGAGATGGTCTAGCTAAATGGACCACACTGTATATTATGTTATTATTTGCATTATTAGTGTCCATAGCATTATTTTTCTTTTATTACTTTCGAGATGTTTATTTTTCTTAAATTAAATTTTTATTACTTTAGGAATTAGACATATTTACTTCTGATAACGTTTCATTACTTCTGGCTACTTCTGATTACCTCTAGTTACTATTGGTTGCTTCTAGTTACTTCTGGTTACTTCCGATAATGATTTGGTTTCTTCTGGTTACGTCTAATTACTTCTAGTTACTTCTATTTACTTCTGATTACTTCTTATAATGATGTGGATGCTTCTAGTTATTTCTGGTTACTTCTGATAACGTTTTGGTTACTTCTGGCTACTTCTGATCACCTCCAGATACTTCTAGTTACTTCTGATAATGATTTGGTTGCTTCTAGTTACTTCTGACAGTAATTTGGTTTTTTCTGGTAACTTCTAATTACTTCTGGTTATTTCTAATTTTCTTTGATTACTTCTTATTACGTTTGGTTACTTCTAATTACTTCTGGTTACTTCTAATAATGATTTGGTTACTTCTAGTTATTTTTAGTTATTTCTAATAATGATTTGGTTGCTTCTGGTTAGATTTGATAATGTTATAGATATTAACCATAGGAGTTACAGTAAAAATAATTATGATGAAATTATTGGTAATAGTAATAACACTGGAAATAATAATTATAGTTAATAGAAACAATATTAATAACAAGAAATTAGAAGTTATAATAAAAGCAATAACAATAATAAGAAAATGAAACGAGAATCCAGAGGAGCGTTGCAAAATCTTGAAATAAAAGACGAAGAATATCAATGAGAAATTTAAAAAAGGTTTTAGAAAGCACTGATCTCGCTGGTATTATGTAATTGAAGCCACGATCGGCATCGATTACGGGGAATTGAGCGGTTTGCGGTTTGGGATTCTTTTCGCCGACAGTAATGAGAGATGAATGATGGTCGAAGTTGGCAACGTTAATTAAGTCACTGACTGCGAAACAGTCGTCTTTGGAACTGGTTCAAAAGCAGTTTCCAAACACGAAATTTATTTCCCTGATGGTAATTTGAATCAAAATCCAACCTCAAATCACCCTTCTCCCAATCATAAATTTCTAATAAAATAAATTTATCTATCGACAATAAATTTTGCAAAATTTTATTTTCGGTATTTACTCATTTCGAACATTAACCCATTAGCTTCCACGATCCCCATTTGTGGATTTTAGAATTTTATGGACACCACTCGGCACGAAAAATATATTTGATACGCCTGACAGTTTAGTTTTATTCTATATATATCAGTCAATATTGTATGTAGCAAAAAGTGTGTATTCTGTGCTTCGTTTTATATAACAAGAGAACAAATTCGAAATTCCCGCGTAAGTTGAACGGAACATAATTGTCACATTCGAAGCATTATATTTTTCGTTTGGTTTCTATATTATAATGAAACACCGTGCATAAATATGTAATTTAGAGGTTATGGTAACGATTTGTTACTTACTCAGTTTTTTGTTTTTTATTGAAATGATTTTATTAATCATTTTATAACGATACCCATTTTGGGACTTTTTCAAAAATATCAAATATTTTCAAAACAAAACATATTTTGAATATAATTATACTGTTACACAATCTTTTGTGCATATATATATATATATATATATATATAACTTATCTGACCAAAAATTTCCAAAAAAGAAATATGGCAGTTAATGGTTTAAGAACGTGAAACATAAATTAACAGTCAACCTACCAATAATGTACAGGGTGTCCAAACTGAAGCAAATCACATAAATATTTATTTTATATATAATAAAATAATAATTTTTGGTTTGGGATCATTTTTTGTTTTTAATTTTTTTTCATAAATTAGTGTGATAATTAGTGCAATTTAATAACGCTCTTTGTTGCACTTACACGTAGAAAGATATTTAATTAGTAAACAAACGAGGTCTGTATCTCGGTCCTACAAGGGTTAAGGCGAATTTCTATGTCCACTGTTTGAGTTAACTACAGGTAACAATAAGTGTGAGAACGTGGGAATGAAAAATGTGTATAATTTTGCTTTCCTTTGAGGACAATAATGGCAGAAGCCAGGGGTTGTTTTCAATTCATTTTCATGGAAATGAAAAGTGAGGATTAAGAAAAGTAAAAAGTAAGACAGTTTCTAATTTTCCACGAGGAAGCTTCACCATTCAAATATTATATATTTCATAAATTCTAACAATTGAATTGAACAATACGAGCCTCCACGTTTTGAATCTTTCCTAAATTTTTTATACAAAAAATGCATTTGTATTTTCTATTATGCGAATAATAATGAAAATATAAAAAGATCTATAATATTTGAAGAATGAGCGATTTATATGTATATTAAAAATATATTTTCTTTTTGATTGAAGATGTTATTTAGAAGTCTCGATTCTCCTCTTTTATTTTCAAAAATGCTTGACCAAATTTATTTTTATTTCTTATTTTTTTTTTGTTTGGGTTATTTAAATAAGATATTTGGTTCTTTTTATTTCGGGAAGCGTTTGAATTAATTTTCGTTTGTCGAGTTTTATTTTCAAAAATGCTTGACCAAATTTATTTTTATTTTTTATTTTTTTTTAGGTTATGTAAATAAGATATTTAGTTCTTTCTATTTTGGGAACTGTTTGAATTAATTTTCGTTTGCCGAGTTTTATTTTCGCGACGCCTAAATGCAAAGGGAGTAGAAATGATCGTGTTGTTCCACGATTTCGTCGTTATTTTTAGGGGTTGTTACTCGGCAAGCAACTAAAAACGATCTCCTGGCCATCTGACTGTGAAGCAAACAGCGCCCCTTTAAGCTTCTCTGCAAATAACACAGAGACCCGAAAACCACCCTACTCTTATTCGATATTCTCCAGACAATATCTAAAATAGGGTTACTTGACCCTGTTTAAGAAAACTTATCAATTAAAATCAATTATTGATGCATCGAGTTCACGTCATTATATAATTATAGATATTTTATTTTCGTGCAATAAAGTAATGTAAATAATTAATTCGTTGGAAATAAAATGTCTGTAAATTACCTTAACAGTAGGACACGTTAAAAAATTATTTATTACAGGAATTATTTGCTATAATAAATATTAATGACTGATAAATTTATTTATTTATTTACTTCTTACTGACTTTTTTAATTCCTTTTATTAATAATTATTTATATCTAATTATTTTGGTGTATGAGAATTTAAATGTAAGTAAATGTGAGGTTATCTATATCAGATTCTTCTCTCAAGAAATAAGAAAAAGGAAAATAGGGAAAATAAGGAAATAATCAAAATTGAGAAAAATCAATGAAACATTTACCCAAGGAAACAATTATTATATAAATTATTATCATTCCACAATAAAAATCGGAACTCTTTTAAACGTAAAAGATTAAAAGTAATTACCTATTTTGGTATTTAAAATTAACAAAAGAAGATAAAAAATGGAATTTTATTTGTTTATTGAGTTTAAACTGGAATTATCGATTGGTTACACAGAAAAAGATACAAGAATTTGAGTTTAGGATAAAGAATGAGATCTAAACAAAAGGAATAATTACAATTAATATCAGAAATAGCAATTACGATTAATTCCAAAATTCTTCCAGGAAGATTCTTTCACTCTAATCTCGGATGACTAAAAGATTCTAATTAATTCAAAAATTATTCCCCGAAATTCTTTCACTTTGAACTTGAATGATTATAAAATTCCGAATACTTCCAAAATTATTCTTCAAAATTTCTTTCACTTTGAACTTGAATGATTAAAAAATTCCAATTAATTCCAAAATCCTTCCAGGAAATTTCTTTTATTCCAAATTCAAATGATTAAAAAATTCCAAATAAGTCCAAAATTATTCCTCGAAATTTCTTTCACTTTGAACTTGAACGATTAAAAAATACCAGATAATTCAAAAAATCTTTCACTCTAATCTCGAATGATTAAAAACTTCCAGATAATTCAAAAAATCTTCCAGTAAATTTCTTCCTCTCCAATCTCGAATAATTAAAAGTTCCAATTTATTCCAAAATTCTTCCAGAAAATTTCTTCCCCTCCAATCGTGAATAATTGAAAAATTCTAATTAATTTCAAAATTCTTTCAGAAAATTTCTTTCATCCCAATTTTGGATGATTAAGAAGTTCCAATTAATTCCAAAATTCTTCCAGTAAATTTCCTCCCTCCAATCTCGAATAATTAAAAAGTTGCAATTAATTCCAAAATTCTTGCAAGAAATTTCTTCCCTTCCAATCGTGAATAATTGAAAAATTCCAATTAATTTCAAAATTCTTTCAGAAAATTTCTTTCATCCCAATTTTGGATGATTAAAAAGTTCCAATTAATTTCAAAATTCTTCCAGTAAATTTCCTCCCTCCAATCTCGAATAATTAAAAAGTTGCAATTAATTCCAAAATTCTTGCAAGAAATTTCTTTCGCTCTAATCTCGAACGATTAAAATCTAAAATCTCCCCTTTATATTCATTTCCAAAGCACCATAGACCGATTGTTCATTTGTCACGAAAATAAATTGCTCATGAGTTACGTGACGTTCGAATTGACAGCGGCATTAACAATTGACAGGCCCGTGTCATGCTGGGCGTGTGGATTTGTTGAACGAACGAAATTGAAAGGAGGAATAGTTGAAACAATATTTTCTTTTCGAGGGAGCAGACGGTCGGTGCGTGCGTGCCCCTGAAACAGCTTCGTAGGTGTTAATAAATTCAATAGGAAATTATTGAAAACTTCCTCTAAACATTCAGGATGGGCCCACCCACGGACGTAGAAGCTTGACACGCGCCGTTGTTTAACCCCTCGCATAGGCGTCGATGAAACCTGATAGAGCCTTTCAAAGCGGAATCTCTCGGCGAGAATTCGATTAATTTATCCCCATAAATTATTTCCCAATTGAATATCGACTTTGAGAAATTAATCGATTGTTTAATTAATAATAAATTTTACGATTTCATAAATATTGTTCAGGGTCACACGAACAAGTGTACTCTTCGAAAAAATGTTGAGATTTTGATTTTTAGGGATTTAGAATTGTGTTTGAAAAATTTTTGAATTATTGGATTTTGTAGAATTTCTTTCCCTTTTAAATGTATAAATTGAATTTTTTTGATAGTAATCAGATTCGTGTTGTAATAAATTGTATAGTGTTGCAGTTTCGAATAAGGAATGTTTTACATTATTTTTCAATTTAAGAATTAAATTGGGAAAATATATAAATTATAAAATTTTAATTAAATTTTTATTTTAATGGATTTTATAATATTAATAGTGCAATATTTTCTTTTATTTTATATTTAAAAATCAAATTTGGAAAATATGTAGATTACTGAACTGCAATTAGATTTTTGTTTTAATGAATTTTGTGCAATATACTATTTTATTTCATTTTGAATTTGTAAATTGAATTTGGAAAATATATGTATATATTTTTAAATTATTGAATTATAATTAGATTTATACTTTCATGGATTTTGTATAATACAATATTTTTTTTTATTTTAAATTTTAAAATCAAATTTGGAAAATATGTAGATCACTGAACTGCAATTAGATTTTTATTTTAATAAATTTTGTACAATATAATATTTTCTTTTATTTTATATTTAAAAATCAAATTTGGAGAATATCTAAATCACTGAACTGCAATTAGATTTTTGTTTTAATGAATTTTGTTCAATATAATATTTTATTTTATCTTAAATTTGTAAATTGAGTTTGGAAAATATATATATACTTTCTTAAATTATAGAATTGTAATTGGACTTATATTTTAATGAATTTTATAATGTACATTATTTTTGAATGCAAAATGTTTTATAACTTGAAAAAATGAATGGGTATAATATTCATTTATTTTTAAGAATTTTGTAATTCGTAATATCCTCAAATACAATATAAAAACATATTTTTTAAATTTATAATAATTATTTAAGAATTGTTTCTCTTGAATACGAAATGCTTTATTCTATCTTAAATTTGGAAGTAGAATTTTGAAAAATAAAAATAATTATTTAAGCAAAACATAGTAAATACTCTCAAATATGAAAATTTTTATCTTCTTTAAAATTTCGAATAAAATATTAGCAAAATAAAGAGGAAAGAATTAACATTAAAATGGCCTTTGGTATAATAAATTATTTTTATTTTACCTAGTACAGTGTTCATAATTCGAATAAAATAATACTTGAACCACGACGAAATTTTTCTTTCCTAGTAAATTTTAGAACAATATTTAAAATAATATTTTCGTAAATTTTAAAATAATATTGTTCCCAAACAATTTAAAAAAATTTAAATTTGTCAAGTACATTTGCACAATGCGACATAAAGCTGGTACAGCAGCAACGAAGCATTAATACATATACTTTCACAGACACACCACGGTACTATAAAGGCTAAAAAAGAAAGAAAAAATATATTTTATAAATTATCTAATTTATGATACAGAATTTTCTGCTATTATGAAACACCAGAGGCTCTCTCATAACAACCATTATCATAAATCCACTAACGCATAATCTCAGCGTGTTATAATACCATTGTACCGGTCTAATGATATTTTTCGTCGATTAATACCGAAAACAGTATGTACATAATAAACGTTATCGAATTTTCGTATAAAACATGACAAATTTATATGGAATCACGAATTAAGAACAATCCATGCGTTTCGACGTGCAACCCCAAATCCCAAAAACGTGCCACCAATTCCGAGCCATTATTCAACCACTCCACCACCAAACCGAATACCAATTACCCCATCGAAGCAATAAATAACCTGTATTCGGCAAACAAATCTCTCGTCACGCTGCATCCCATTCTTTCCCCATAAATTCCGAATAATTTACTCGCATATGTTGCTTCATCCATTCGCCATTTCTCTCCGTCTTCCACAATTCCAGTTGTACTAGATACTCCTAATTTTACCATTTCCTTAGAATTTTCCCGAAAATATTGGTAATTCGGAAAATAGATAAAATAGTTAATTCGGAAAATAGAAAATAGTTAATTTTTAATAATTAGGACATTAACTATTGCAATATAAATAAAAATTTCGTATAAAAATAAAAAATAGGAAATATATATAAATATCATTAAATCATTGACTATTATCTGCAACACGTCACTTCCTCATTTATACACTCACCAACATTCATTTTCCCATTCATTCATTTCATACATACCTATTTACATAAAATATATCTATTTATATAATTATCATATACCTATTTATAAAAATCGTGTGAAAAATTAATTTTCTCAGCAAGTACCCTATACTACATCTCATTTCCTTAAAATAAACAAAAATATTCCAATATTGCAATATGTCGTCGATAATACACCATCGTCTATGATAATATTACATCTTGATCTGTTATATAAATTAGAAAAGAAAATTCAATATTTCGTAATGCAATATAATGGGTGTTGCAAAATTTATGCAAGAAGTAATTTTGATAGAAAACACAAGTTTTTAATAAAAATAGTAAATTTTGTATTGATTCATAAAGTATACATCAGTATACTTATTGCTAGCATCTTAATATCTTTCTTTACGTTGGCAACACTTTACCGCACAAATGGCGCCAAATTCAAATCTCGCTTGAATTTTAGGATAACCTATATAATCGTTATCGAATCTACATTTAAATAATTCTTATTTACAAAGCATTGTTTATATTTCTGTGAAATATTATCTATTATATTAATCATTACATTATTATATTGTATTAAATATTAAACTAGTATATTCATTTCCCAATTTTTCTTTCTCTTTTTTAAACGCCTAGACGTTCGCGAGTACTCTATACCATATCTTCTCACTGTCTCTAAATGAAAACGAGAAAAAAATATCCCAATATTTCAATCATCTTGTTTAATTATTTCATTACACACATACACTAACGTATAAGCGCATAAAGCACACGGAAAAGCACCTCGACACTTCCCTGATTCCCATTTCCCCAAATTCCCCAAATTTCCCATTTCCCAAAAATAAAAATAAGACAAAGGAATATTGCAATATTTGATTAATAATACCATCGTCACTAAGTATTTCATTACATATACGTTCATATACAGGCGTACGAAGCACGTGGAAAGACGCCTTAACGTCCACAAATACTCCACACCATGTGGAGTTTGACCATTTCCCAAAAATAAGAAAAAGAAATATTCCAATATTTCATTATCAACACCATCGTGCTAAGTACTTCACTACATATTTGCTCACATACAAACGCACGAAGCGCGTGGAAACACGCCTTAACATCCACGAGTACTCCACACCAAGTGTTCCCATTTCCCAAAAATAAAAAAAAGAAATACTCCAATATTTTATTAACAACACCATCGTCGTAAGTACTTCGTTACACATATATGCTCACATGCAGGGGCACAAGGCGCGTGGAAACACGCCTTAACGTCCACAAATACTTCACACCAAGTGGAGTTTGACCATTTCCCAAAAATAAGAAAAAGAAATATTCCAGTATTTTATTGATAATACCACTGTCCTAAGTACTTCGTTACATATACGTTCGTATGCAAACGCACGAAGCCCGTGGAAACACGCCTTAATGTCCACGAGTACTCCACACCAAATCTTCCCATTTGCCAAAAATAAGAAAAATGAAATATTCCGATATTTCATTAACAACACCATCGTCCTAAGTACTTCGTTAAATATACGCACACATGCAAACGCACGAAGCGCGTGGAAAAACGCATCGACGACCGCGAGGGCCTGACGGCGCGGCCCCGAAACCGGAAGCCATGGATCTTTATTAAATCGACGAAATTTATGTCGAGGCGGTCGCGTGGCCCTGCGAAACGTGCGCGCCGCCCGAAAGGGTATTTATCCCTCTCTGCGCGTTTCCAGCGCGTGATCCGCACGTTTGCGTTGGGCAAACGAACGTTGACACACGGCCTTCCCCTTCCGCCATTGTGCGACGTGCACACACGCCGATGGTATATTGCGTTTTTTCTTCTTGTCCCCGGATAATGTCTGCGCCCCCGAAGCGCCACGCTCGTCAAACAAATCGTTCCTGAATGTTCGTTTTAATGAACGTGGTATTCGATTCGCTGGACGCCTTCGGCGAGATGGACGCCGCTTTCTGGACTCAAACGGACCAGCTACCTCCGTATAACCTCAAAACCCGTGGCATACCACGCTGTACCATACGTGTCGCACTGTGCCAAACCATAAACAGCTTTTCGTAAAAAGATTAGAAAATTAACCCTCGTGTTTCGAAAAATTATGGCAAATTTGAAAAATTTACTCATGCCACTGTATTTCTAACGAAAAATCGTGTGACATTCTCTTCTACAATTTTTTTGATACACATCATGTATGGTGAGACACCCTGTATAGGGAGTTTTGGTAGAGAAGGGTGGCACAAGCGAGCAGGGGATGATTCTAAGTCTAAAAATAAGAGAAAAGGGAAGAATAAAGTTTTCTCGTACGGGGTCTCGTTTTTGAGAAAAATGAATTTAAAAATTCGTGGGTGCGCGCGGATTTGATGACGTAGTAATTTCGTGAATTTTTGTGTACAGTTTCTTTCGTGTTATTTTATTATTCCGTGTACTTAATGTAGATGTAAATGTAGTAGAAATGTTTATGAATATACTAGATAGGATAAATACGGAGTGAAAGTGAAATTCGTTGCGTCAGAATTTGAATAAACGAACGCACACCCCATGAATTTTCAACAGCGATTTGATCAAAAATGAAGCCTCGTAGGAAAAAATGTTATTCTTCCTTTTTGATTTATTTTTAGGTGCTGAATCAATTTCTGCTAGATTTAAGCACTATTTATTACACGTCTTGTATAATACTAATGTACAATTATTACTAAGAATGAGTTATGCCTACTGGGGTAATGAAGAGGAAGTGCTTTATTATGCTAGCAGACTTGGTTATTTATGGGCAATTTTTCTGAGTAAATATTCATCTCAATTCACCATAATTTATCCGATGCAAAGTACAATCTACTTCATTTCTTTTGTCAGAACTTAAATTATCAAGTCACTTGAATTGTCGTTGAAGATTACTGCTCGTCTACTTTATTCTTCCTTCAGAAACTATTTCTGCAGCAGCAAATGTACTCTTAAAAATAAAATATTAATTGTAAAATTGGGGCGTGATATATATAATCGCTATCAAATTTATGTTTAAATAATTCTCATTAATTAAACAATATTGCTCATATTTCTGTGAAAAAATTAACATTATTATATTCATTTCTGCGAAACCAAAAAGAGAAAAAAAAATTGTCACACAATCTCCAATTTTATCATAAATTTTTTCAAAATAAAAACAAAAATATTCTTACTATTTTTTCTTTATAAAGTACAAACTGCAAACTTGCAGTAGAAAAGAAAATATTAACTTTAAAAACCATATATTTCACATATAATATTTTTCCATATATTTTTTCAAAATAAAAATAAAAAAATTGTTACTATTTTTTCTTTATAAAGTACAAACTGCAAACTCGAAATAAGAAAATATTAACTTTAAAAACCATATATTTCATATATTTTTTCAAAATAAAAATAAAAGTATTTTTACTATTTTTTCTTCATAAAGTACAAACAGCAAACTCAAAATAAGAAAAGATTAAATTTAAAAACACATGCTAATTGCTGAATTCCTACAAATTACAATTCAAAAATTGAGTATTTCAAATTACACGAGTCATTCACAGGCTTCCAAAAATTTTGTTGAACTTTGACACCTCACTTGCTATATTTCAAATAAATTTACATTTTCTATTTCATGGATTCATTCAATCGATTCGTCAAACAGGGAACTCACACCTGGAAAAAGAGGAGAATCTAGAATTTATATTTCAAATTTCGCGCTTCTTTATAATTTCGATCCATTCGGAAGGTTCGAAAAATTTTTTCAAATCTCAACAGCCAATTTCGAATATTTCAAATAAATTTTCTATTTTTTGGAATTAGCTGATTTGTGAAACGAGCAGCTCGTAGCTCAAAAAAGGAAATAGAATTCTCTTTTGAAATTAATTTTCCTTTCTAAACCACGAACAAATTACAGTTGCACGTCACTCATCGATTGACCAGTTCGTAGGCAGAAGATCTGGAACTGTCGAAGGAAATAGAGCAACGCGAGTGAGGTTGGCAGCGTCGCCGGTGAGGAGGAATTTTTTAATAAAAGCAAGGCGAAACGGGCGTAATATAGGAAGCACGGCAATTTAAATGTATATATACCTTGACCCCCTGGAACCGTGAACCTGTATATCTGCAGACGAGATCTTGCTCACGGAGAAGGATGAAGGACGGGGGGAAAGAATGACGAGGAGAGAAAACGGCGTGGGCGTCAACACGGGAAGTGGATATTTGAGGAAACGCGGTGGCATAAACGAGTCGGTGTATCCGGCGGCGGAAGTGGCTCCCGAAAGATACGAAGACTTTAATTACGCGAGAGCACCGTTATCGTTGCGCCACAAGCGCGTTGCACTTCGAGGAATTCCAAATGCACCGCTGCCTTTTCGCAGATAAATGGTCCTAACAGTTGTTCCATGGTTCCTGGGTCCTTTGGACCTGGCGTCCTGTATCGAGCGAAGATCGTACTGGGATGGGGAAAATCATCGAATGCGTCGTGGAAATTCCACTTTCCGACACTAAACAGGGTACTTCTATTTGTATTATTATTACTATGACCATTATTATCGTTGCTGTTATTATTGTTGCTGTTTCTATTGCTATCGCTGTTGCTGTTGATGTTGATGTCGATGTTGGTATGGATGCTGATTATGATGTTGATGTCGATGATACTGTTGCTGTTAATGTAGATGTCGATGTTGCTGCTGACGTTGCTGTTGCTATTGATGTAAATGTCTATGCGAATGTCGCTGCTGATGTTAATGTTGATGTTGATATTGATATTACTGTTGCTGTAGCTGTTGATGCGGATGCTGATGATAATTTTGATGTCGATGTTGCTATTGCTGCTAATGTAAATGTCGATGTCACTGCTGATGTTGATGTTGACGTTGATATTGACATTACTGTTGCTGTAGTTGTTGATGTGGATACTGATGAAAATTTTGATGTCGATGTTGCTATTGCTGCTAATGTAGATGTTGATGTTGCTGTTAATGCGGATATCGCTCCTGATATTGATATTGATGTTGTTGATGTTGCTCTTGCTATAGCTGTTAATGCGGGTGCTGATGGTGATGTAAACGTCGATGTTGCTGTTGATGTTGCAGTTGTTGCGGATGTTGATGTAAATTTCGATGTTGCTGTTGATGTTGATGTTGATGTTGATGTAAATTTCGATGTTGCTGTTGATGTTAAAGTTGTTGCGGATGTTGATGTAAACGTCGATATTGCTGTTGTTGCTGATGTTGATGTTGATGTTGATGTTGATGTTGATGTTGATGTTGATGTTGATGTTGATGTTGATGTTGATGTTGATGTTGATGTTGATGTTGATGTTGATGTTGATGTTGATGTTGATGTTGATGTTGATGTTGATGTTGATGTTGATGTTGATGTTGATGTTGATGTTGATGTTGATGTTGATGTGGATGTCGCTATTGATGTGGATGCCAATACTACTTTGATCTCGATGATCTCGATGTCGGTGTTGCTGTTGATATCGATATTGCTGGTAATATCGATGTTGATATTGCTGTTGATATCGATCTCGACGTCGAAGTTGCTGTTGATCTCGATGTCGGTGTTTGTTTTGGTGTTAGTGTTGATGTTAATGTTGGTGTTGGTATGCTGTTGCTTGGAACTAAGAACTAAGTTAATTCTTTTGGAGTTCCCATAATAAATTACGGAATGAATTACTATTTTGTTTTACTTTTCTTATAAAATTCGAAATTTTAGTCCTATGTACTGATAAAAATCACGTTGAAGTACGGAGAATAGTGGAATTGTATTTTTCATCTGAAAAGAATTTTTCTTTCATAAAATTCAAAACTATGTTCCTATGTATTATGTATGGTATTCTGAGGTATACAAGATAGTAGAACGTCGAAATTGTGCTTCTGTCCAATAAAAAGGGTACTTTTTCTGATAAAGGTCAATGAAATATA
The DNA here is from genome assembly GCF_001483705.2 of Eufriesea mexicana. Classification (NCBI taxonomy): domain Eukaryota; kingdom Metazoa; phylum Arthropoda; class Insecta; order Hymenoptera; family Apidae; genus Eufriesea; species Eufriesea mexicana. The sequence continues at coordinate 650,869 of NW_016911641.1, read as the reverse complement.
AAAATAGTGCTTTCGATTTGTACAGAATTTTTTCTTTTCTTGAAGCTGAAGAGGTCATCGACTTTACTGGAGGAACAGGTTATGTCACCAGAAATGAATGCTATTATTAAAAATTTGTGCCAAACATTAACTTCCTCGGTATATTTAGAAGCTATTAAATTGGAAGAATGATAGTTTAATCGACAATTCATCAAAATTGAAGGATGAATCCCAACATTCCAGCTTCATTCAGGAATCTAATTTCGTCTCAACCCTGTTTTCCCACTTTTCTTATCAAATTGTTTGTAGCTTCTTTTTTTGTTTATAATGATATTTATATTATGTGAACATTTCTCGTTCAATGTATCCTTTACTATCATTCAAGACTCTAAATCTGAACTTGGTTAATATGGGTTATAGAAAGTCTATTAAATTCAGGAAATTTGTATAGAAGATCCTGTTATTTGTTAAGGAAAAACTTGTAAACTTCTATGCCTAAGATACAAAAACCATCGAAATCAGTCCAAATCTATTTCTCAAAGTTTATTCAGACATAATGACTAAGCTAACTTATGCAGTATGCCAACACAAACCTAACACAGCCAAATTCAATTTCCAAATTTATTATTAAAAATTTTGCTCTCCATGCTTTCATCGATTTCTCAATCAGTCAAAATCTACTTCCCAAGGTTTATTTCAGCAAAGAACAGAGTGTCATAATGACTAAGCTAATATATACAGTGTGCCAACACAAACTTACTACAACCTAAATTCAATTTTCAAATTTATTATTAAAAATTTTGCACACAATGCTCTTCATCGACTTCTCAATCAGTCAAAATCTATTTCTTAAAGCTTATTTCAGGGAAGAGCAAAGTATCATAATAACTAAGCTAACTTCTGCAGTATGCCAACACAAACCTAATACAGCCTAAATTTAATTTTCAAATTTGTAATTAAAAATTTTGCACTCAATGTCATCGTCGACTTCTCAATCAGTCAAAATCTACTTCCCAAGGTTTATTTTAGGAAAGATCAGTGTATCATAATGACTAAGCTAACTTCTGCAGTATTCCAACAGCTAAATTCAATTTTCAAATTTATTATTAAATATTTTGCTCTCAATGCTTTCATCGACTTCTCAATCAGCCAAAATCTATTTCTGAAAGTTTATTTCAGCAAAGAACAGAGTATCATAATGACTATGCTAACTCATGTAGTGCAGCAACCAACACAAACCTAACACAGCTAAATTCAATTTTCAAATTTATTATTAGAAATTTTTCACTCAATATCCTCATCGACTTCTCAATACTCTCATTGACTCCTCGATGCTCTCATCACTTTGATATACAATTATCAAATTTGCAATACCTTCCTCTATCCCATTTCCTCTGAAGCTTCTCCTCTCCCATTTTTCCATCAACCTGCGATTCGGCCGATCCTGTTAGGTTTATTGTTAACAACTGAAGCTAGGATGAGAGCCTCTGCTAACGATCAATTCATGCAGGACGCGAGTTGTCGATGTTATCACTTAAATATCGATAGTCCCGTGTCAATCGGCCATCTCGATGGCAAGCTGACGCTGTTGGGAAATTTAATTTAACGCTTCGCGTATTTCAGATAGCCGAACGCTGATTCTTTCCGAAGGTGGAGCCTTCTGTGACGTGGACCGGCTACCATAGGTGCTGGGACGTCTGAGAAAGCGAGCAGTGGCTTTGATTATGTTCCTTGATTAATTTCATAGTGGTCGTCGGAGTGGAGAGCTCGCCAGTTATTGCTGGAAAGTCGAAGTGATTGGAGGATCGATCGAGGGTACACAGTCGAAGTACTCTTCCAATATCTTCCTATTTTATTGTTTTGGTCAATAAACTTCGGCTTCGTTTCTTCCTTCTTCAACTTTCATATTCCCCAACACTGTTTTTAAATTTCTTCCCTGGTTAATTAATTTCTTTAATTTACTGTCCCGAAAGAGAAAATTGGAAAGAAGGTTTTTAAATAACTATTCTAATTTAAATTCATTTATTTATTTGTTCCTTTTATTAAAGTATTAAAGCAAACTGTTGAAATGTATGACGAATATTTCAATCAAATTTTAATTCAAAATGGAAAAATAATTATAGAGAAATATAGGCAAAAGTAATATTAGGGTAATTAAAGAAAATCTTGAAATTATCTTCAAGATGATCTTAAATCTCTTTTTCCTATTTTTAATTCAAAATGGAAAAATAATTATAGAGAAATGTAGGCAAAAATAATATTAGGGTAATTAAAGAAAATCTTGAAATTATTTTCAAGATGACCTCGAATCTCTTTTTCCTATTTTACTCTCCTTTTTTATTTTTAATAAATATGGAAATAATTTAGATGTTCAGTGACATCATTCCATGATTATGGTTACCTAAGGTAACATCATGAGTGTTTATAGGGATGAAATTAGGAGTGACAAAATTGCCTGGAGTAAATTGCAGTAATTAGTGATCAGATCTATATAGGAAATAAGGAATTCTGGAAATGGAAAAAGTAGTACACTGGGAGAGGAAGTGGAGTAATTAGAAAGACAGCAAGGACTGTAAAAAGAAGGTTTCAGTTTGACGGCAGTTCGACAGTAAAGAAAATGGAAGAAATAAAGATCGTAGAAAGAAATTTAAACGACAGAAAGAACTTCGTGAGTAATACAAATAGCTAAAAGGAGAAAATGAAGTTAATGATTGATCGACCACTTTATACTAATTGCTCACTGCTATTATTAAATGTGACCTATAATCATTAAATAATTGTTACGTAAATTCCAAAATCCCTTTATACACCTTTCAGAAACTGTTCAAGGTTGCTGAATAATTAAAAAGAACTGCAATAATTAAAAAAAAAAAAGCAGTAATAATAAAAAAATTTCCATGATAAAGCAATGACAGAAACACAATTAAAACAAATAAGTAATAGCTATGCAAGTAGATAGAAAAAGGAAATTTAAAATTAACAAAATCAGTATTTAAAATTTTATTGTTTTTTATTTTATTTTAAT
>NW_016911641.1:640461-647661 GCF_001483705.2 Eufriesea mexicana | reverse complement strand
AATGAAATTAATATTATATTATATTATATTACATTATATTATAAAATTTTATATTATATTATATTTTATATTTATATTTTATATTATATTATAAAATTGTTAAAAGGGACAGACACCTGATCCATGATTTCTAAAATCTGTTGAACATTGATTGTTTTATTGCCATACATGTCACTCCAGTCCAAGAGAATTTCTCATCCGTGGCTCGTCGCGATGGATTTCATTGTCAAAAATTAGTTGAACCGCGCGAAACAGCGCAGACCACGGGAAAAATGGCGTTCCTACGAGAAGGGATACGACACAGCGAATTCCAAGATACCCTCGAACGAAAACGGCCATGAGATTCCTAGAATATGTTAGGATTCCGAAGAGCATACACCAGAAATCCGAGAATGGTGAGTTTAGGTAGGTTAGATTCAGGGTCTGAAGTTGCCAATACGAAAATGTGACAGGATGTACGCGAACTATGCACGTCAGACATAGTGTATACCCTGCGAAAGTTTCGGTATCCTATGTAAACCGCAACTTCAATCTGAATGATAAAACAATAACTCGTGCTAAAATCTTAGTAAAATTCGAACGAAATTTAAGTTACTTTCGAATAAAATTTTCGATATTGAAAAAAGTACGTATTTAATTTGCTTATGTGAGGGACTATTCCAATTTGTTAGTATCAAAGGTGCCATTTAATGGCCAAGTGATTATTTTCAGAATTTTAATTAGGAATTTTGCATTCGATAATTTTATATTTTTGTAACAAATATCCAATTTTATATGCAGTCCTGATCATCTGCAATGAGCCATTTTAATTTATTAATATTAAAGCCAATTAATGGCCAAGTGATTATTTTTTAGAATTTTAAATTAGGAATTTTGCATTCGATAATTTTATATTTTTGTAACAAATATCCAATTTTATATACAATTCTCGCCATTTGTAATGGGCCATTTCAATTTATTAATATTAAAGCCATTTAATGGTCATGTGATTATTTTCAGAATTTTTAAATAGGAATTTTGCATTCGTAAATTTTATAACTTTTTTGTAATAGATATCTAATTGATTTTTCAATATTTATATCTGAGGCTCATATACATATCTATAGTTCATTATATAGTATTAAGTTAGGTATAATTTTCTTATTTTGTGTTATATATTATTTTATATATTATATAACATATAATTAGATATATTTGGGTATATTTAGATATATTTGGGTATATTTTGATATATTTAGATATATTTAGGTAGTTAGTTATAATTTCCTTATTTTGTGTTGTATATTGTCTTATATATTATATAGTATATAATATTATAATTATATATCATAGTTTTATATTTGTCACAATTATTCATCGTATACATTATTGGTAGAAATTTTTTGAAGATCAACCGAGGGTTCTGGCGCCAAAATTTGAAACGTTCGAAAAATGGAGTCGAAATAAATAAATAAGTAAATATTTAATTGATTTTTCAATATTTATATCTGAGGCTCATATACATATATATAGACCATCATATAATTTTAGGTTAGGTGTAATTTCCTTACTTCGTGTTATATATTATTTTATATATTATACAACATATAATATTCTAATTATATATCACAATTATTCATTGAATGTATTAATTCTAATACCTCTAAAAACACTGTGCCTAAAATTTTACTAACCATTCACAATCATTTTCTCAAGTCGTATAACTGATAAAAATTTTTCGAACACTAACCGAGTGTTTTGGCGCCAAAATTTGAAATAGCCCCCGCGCCCTACAAACTCATAAAACCCACCCCAATTTCTCGTAAAAATCGTAGACAAAGTTTAATATTTTCTGGAAATAATCCGATTTCTTCGATTCGCAACGCAAGTTTGTCCCATATAGTACTCTATTAAACTCGAATTCAGTATCGATTCCTGCAGCAGCGTGGTTCCACGTCAACCATGTCTCTCTTGGTCCTCCCCTAACGACCAATATTATCAGGATGATTTATTTGGAACTTTTCGAGTCTGCATACTTAGGTTATTACCGTCATAAATTCGAAACACGTTCTCCACGGTTGATACCGTGCCTGACCTACCTCATCTTGAAATATGAGAAACTTCGCGGTCTCCGGAAGTCTTTATAAAATATTCCCTCCACTCTCTTACGTTTTCCGCCATGCTTTTCTTTTGCATCCTGACGTACTGTTATTCGCGTTAGCCATAGTCTTCGTTATTTTTCAAAACACGTAAAGAAGGGCACAAATATCGACAGGTCTTTTCCTTAAACTCACACATTTTAGCAGAATCTATAGATAACCCTAACATATCTTACGAATTTTAACATAATTTTTAGCGATGACTATACCTATTAAATGACCAGTGCAATAATTCAAATTATTTTATTATTTTTTAAAAATTTAATTTTGTTGCGACGTGATAAATATTCTCAATGTTAAATGGATTTTAAACCCCAATAATTTAAAATTTAATTTCTATGGCGTAATTTGTTGTTCGATTTTATTTTCAATAATAAATATAGGTATTTCTATCTTTGTCTTTCCTTGCGAAAAAAATTGTCGAAGTGGATATTTTTAAATAATTTAAAATCTTTTTGTAAATAGTAGTGGAATCATTTTGACAGGAATGAACAGAGTGGCAGGGCCGTATTTTATGAAGGTAAATAAACGTTCAGTGAAATGCAACGAGAAGTGGAGGTTTTACAATTTGTTTTTAACATTTCCACTGGAAACACGTCCACGACAGATGCCACGTCCGGCCGCGTGTTTTCTCACCCCCTGGCACGTGTGCTATCGATCGTGTATTAAATAATTCCACCGTTGTGTTCAAAAACTTGAGAAAATGTTCAATAATACATCCCTGTTTCCGGACGCCTACGTGAATCCTTAGTTCGCCAGTGTCCTGTGCAAAATCCATTTACGTGGTTCGTGGCGGTGAAGGGGTTGGAAGGAAAACGCAGCAGTCGTCTGCAAGGATTTGAAACGTGCGAAATAAACTTTTGCATTTTTTAATCGACCGAGAAATTTGGAAATTTTAAATATATTCGTGTGAAATTTAATAATATTAACTGAGGTATTTTTATAAATAAATTATTGAATATTCGTCGAATTGAACATGGAATTGTTGAAACTATCGTTGAAAAATTCTAAGCCTTGAATTTTGTTAATTATTCATATTGAAAAACGTGTGTTAATAATGTTACAAAAATTTTTAGTATAAGATCTATTACTAATTTGAATACTGTCTTCGTTTTATTCTAAGAGAATCGAAGACATGTTATTTATTCTTATATTTATTTTTTAATAATAAATTTTAAAGATAATCTACGTATGTAGCTATATCAAATCTTTTCCTTAGAAAAGGAATTTTTATCAGAATTATACAAATTTAATTTTCCTGTTACTAATATCCCAAAATAATTAAATAAAAATATATTCGTGTAAAATTTAATAATTTGAACTGAGGTATTTCTATAAATAAATTATTAAATATTTATCAAATAGAACACTATCGTTGAAAAATTCTGAACCTTAAATTTTGTTAATTATTCATATTAAAAAACGTGTGTTAATAATATTACAAAAATTTTTAGTATAAGATCTATTACTAATTTGAATACTGTCTTCGTTTTATTCTAAGAGAATCGAAGACATGTTATTTATTCTTATATTTACTTTTTAATAATAAATTTTAAAGATAATCTACATATATAGCTATATCGAATTTTTTCCTTAAAAAAGGAATTTTTATCAGAATTATACAAATTTAATTTTGCTATTACTAATATCCCAAAATAATTAAATAAAAATATCACAAATAACGAAATATTTAATATACATACTTATCCTAATTATTTAACAAATATTAGAATTAATAAAACGAAGTACAATTCTTCCTATAGCAAATACAGGTAACCCTCCTATAACACGGTAAATAGGTTCCTAGAGAATGCTGTGTTGTGTGAAACCGTGTTGTATGAGACCCAGAGCCAGTGCAAAAAGAGATTTGAAAACTTACTAAAAACAAATTCTTCTTTTAATTTTACATAAATGACTTAATTTCTATTAAAAATATAAATGTATGTACAACACAAAACAAAAATATTATTTTAATTTAACGCAACTTTAACCCTTTGCACTCGACGATTTTCTCGTTGCAGAAAAACAGTAATTCGAAAACTTTCTGTCATAAAGTCGAGGATATTTTTAAAATGGTAAATAAGAAATTGCATGCAAATTAAGACGTAGAATTATTTTACTTCGACATTGCACGCATCGTTAGGTAATTTTAAATTTGATGTATTAATTAACATCGATCTCTAGAATCTAATTAAATGATGATTGAGAGGCGCCTCTTGAGTACAAAGTGTTAATTTAATTTAAATTTAGGTTTAAATTAATTACCCTAACACAAAACAAGAAAAAACAAAAATATTATTTTAATTTAATACAATTTTAATTTAATCCTTTACACTCGACGATTTTTTGGCTAGAGAAGGGTTGAAAATCATAGAATCTCTACTAAAAAACTGACGATACTTTCTTGAGCAGTAAATAAAGAATTGCATAATAATAGAATTGTAGAATTATTTGATTTCGATACATCGCACACTGTTACATTATATTAAATTTGATACATTAATTAATATCGTTCTTCCGAATTTTATGAAACGATGACTGAAACTCACCTTTCGTGTGCACAGGGTTAATAAATTTCTTCGTCGTCACTGCTCATGTAGAAGTACAGTAGAAGTACGGTGCTGTACAAAGATTTTTGCAATTTTCTTATCGTGTTAGAGGGAAACCGTGTTATAGGAGGGTTCCCGCAATTTATGAATCGTATTATAGTGAAACCGTGTTATAGGATACCGTGTTGTAGGAGGACTTCCGCAATTTATGAATCGTGTTATAGTGAAACCGTGTTGTAGAAGAACTACCCTACACTAGAACTACCAATCCAGTGAAAAAGACTGGTCGTGAAATTTTCCTTCCTGCAATTATAATTAATAAACTATAAACACATACATGCTTTTAAAAAAGGAATTAATATCATTTACTTATCATTATTTATTATTCACATAAATACATATACTTATCTTGACTCGCCACTAAAATTACGGTTATCTGTCTGCTACATTTAGGTGTCCATTAAAAATCGAGTAGCTGCAATAGTTGATAAACTATATCTACTCAGCAACAATTAAACATGTGGACAATCGCTATATACATATATTAGGGTGTCCCAAAAGTTTCTTCCTTTTTCTTTTGATGCGAAATCAATAGACGTTATTTGTTGTTTAAGGTTGATTTATGCCTATATGATATAATTATATATATTATGGTATGATGCCATAAACGGAGAATTGATAATCCTGCATATTTTCAAACATAGCCGGCTCGAGGTCATACATAGCGTAACGCGGAAAGAACTTATGGGACAACCTAATACTTTCGCAATAAAAATACCGACCAGACCAATTTTCCCAGTCGCCTAATTAACAAACCACGAAGGATCGAAAATTTTGGAAACACGGTGCACCACGTACAGTTCCCGTGTTTCCCTTTTCCGTGTTCACACAATTCGGCCATGGTTCATTGTAAGCCCTGGCCTCGTTAATGGAACGCCGGAAGACAAATGCGTTTCTCGGTACAAAGCATTAAGAAACTCGTTACAACGGCAAGCTGGAAAATAGCTTGAACTCCGTGGCTATCGGTTTCGTCGGTGGCTCGCGATGGGAGCTGCAGTTTATCTCTTTGCCCCGCAGTTCGCGATAGCTTGCTTTGCTGCGGTCAAAAGTCGACCTCCGCGTGGGGAATGGCAATTTACGTGACAACGGTACCGATGGACGTTCGATCCTCTTGCTCGTGCGCCACATTGTTCGCGTTGTTTCGAATATTACCGGGGATAATGGGGAGTAGTTGCTGCTGGCACGTTTCCGCCATTTTTACGTTCGAATAAACGGGAGTTACGAGAGAGAGGTACCATTTTCTTCTTCTCTGCTTCTCGTTTCTGTTTTAGAACGTAGATGAAATAGGAAGTAGACGTGGATTGTTGTATTTGGTATGGCATTCTTGAAAAGTGCCATTTTTATATGGGAATGAGTGGGAGTTGTGGGGAAAAGTACCATTTTTATACTTTGGAAACACGTAGTTTCTAATTTAAGAATTGTTTGATAAAATAGTTAATAATAAACGGGAGTTACGAGAGAGAGGTACCATTTTCTTCTTCTCTGTTTCTCGTTTCTGTTTTAGAACGTAGATGAAATAGGAAGTAGACGTGGATTGTTGTATTTGTTATGGCATTCTTAAAGAGTGCCATTTTTATATGGGAATGAGTGGAAGTTGTGGGGAAAAGTACCATTTTTATTTTTTCGAAACACGTAATTTATAGTTTAAGAATTGGTTGATAAAATAGTTAATAATAATATTGTGGATTACACTGTTAAAAGGTTTGTGCCATTTTTAGTTTGTCTCAATATTATAGTGGATAATTGGTAATAATTGTTTCTAAGACGTTTTTATCATTTTTCGTGTTGAAATAAAAGAATTATGAGAAAAAGTGCCATTATTACTTTTTGATAACACATACCTTATAATTTAGAAATTTTCTAATAACTTAAATCATGTTAATTATTGTATTAAGTATTGCAGCCTTAAAAAGTACCATTTTTATACTTTGGAACCACGTAATTTCTAATTTAAGAATTGTTTGATAAAATAGTTAATAATAAACGGGAGTTATGAGAGAGATATACCATTTTCTTCTTCTCTGTTTCTCGTTTCTGTTTTAGAACGTAGATGAAATAGGAAGTAGACGTGGATTGTTGTATTTGTTATGGCATTCTTAAAGAGTGCCATTTTTATATGGGAATGAGTGGAAGTTGTGGGGAAAAGTACCATTTTTATTTTTTCGAAACACGTAATTTATAGTTTAAGAATTGGTTGATAAAATAGTTAATAATAATATTGTGGATTACACTGTTAAAAGGTTTGTGCCATTTTTAGTTTGTCTCAATATTATAGTGGATAATTGGTAATAATTGTTTCTAAGACGTTTTTATCATTTTTCGTGTTGAAATAAAAGAATTATGAGAAAAAGTGCCATTATTACTTTTTGATAACACATACCTTATAATTTAGAAATTTTCTAATAACTTAAATCATGTTAATTATTGTATTAAGTATTGCAGCCTTAAAAAGT